>NC_134495.1:43039924-43078235 GCF_040206685.1 Ascaphus truei
GATTTGTCAAGCACTGTATATATATATATATATATATATATATATATATATATATATATATATATATATATATACACACACTATGTATTATCAGATGTCTAACTGTAACATTAATAATAAACTTAATGAATAAAAAACCACTTCCACTAATCCCTGGTGCGCATTTGTGCATTCTTTATACCTTGAATAAAAAACCATATGAAGCTTAAGTATCCAATATAAATAAATATATAGCTATTGTATTTAGAAATAAACCAATGTTTGGGAGTACAAATCAATGTGTATATACCCGGATGGGACTCACAAATCTCAACAATAGGAACCAATATGTTAATACCAATCTACACAATTAAAATATGAATCACAAATATCTGAATCACAAATATCTTTATTAAAAAAATGGATGAGGTGTATGTAGTGAAGTTGGATTGATACTTATGAAATAAAATGTATATGTATATATATATATATATATATATATATATATATATATATATATATATATATATATATATATATATATATATATATACAGTGCTCGACAAACCCGGTCGCCAACTCGCCAGCTGCGATCGGATATTGGCTCGTGGCCAGTAGCTTTTCTCCTGCTCTGGAAAAACAAAATCCCCTGCTCGAAAAAAAAAAAAATCCCTCTGGCTGTGACGTGGTTTGGAGTTGCCAGGACTTCAAGCCGCCCTTCCTTCTCTGCACGGGTAAGTAATGGGGGGGGGAGGGGGGGGGTGGGGGTGCGCACGCGCGTGCGTCTGCTGCTCATCCTCCTATATATCCTCCTGTATAATTGTGTCACCTCCTGCTTACAAGACCTGCACTGATCCGGTCATGGAGAGGATTGTGGACAGATCCTTGAGGTGGGGGGGGGGGGGGAATTAATGCACTGTAATAAATATTTATATATACTGTACTGTACTGGTGTTTCTCCCCCCTTCCTCCAGTGCTCCTGCTGCCCGCGCGTCTCGGGTGTCTCTCCCTCCGGCGCTCCCGCTGCACGTGCGGCTCGGGTGTCTCTCCCTCCGGTGCTCCCGCTGCCCGTGTGGCTCGGGTGTCTCTCCCTCCGGTGCTCCCGCTGCCCGCATGGCTCGGGTGTCTCTCCCTCCGGTGCTCCCACTGCCCGCGTGGCTCGGGTTGTCACACCCCCCTCCCTCCGGTGCTCCCGCTGCCCGCGCGGGCTCGGGTGTCTCCCCCCTCCCTCCGGTGCCCGCGCGGCTCGGGTGTCACTCCCTCCAGTGCCCGCACAGCTCGTGTGTCTCTCCCCCCTCCCTCCGGTGCTCCCGCTGCCCACACGGTTCGGGTGTCCCTCCCCCCTACCTTCGGTGCTCCCCGCTGCCCGCGCAGCTCGGGTGGCACTCCCCCCTCCCTCCGGTGCTCCCACTGCCCGCGCGGCTCGTGTGTCTCTCCCTTCTCCCTCCGGTGCCCACACGGCTCGGGTGTCACTCCCCCCTCCCTCCGGTGCCCCGCGCGGCTCGTGTGTCTCTCCCCCCTCCCTCCCTCCGGTGCCCGCACGGCTCGTGTGTCTCTCCCCTCCCTCCGGTGCTCCCGCTGCCCACGCGGGGCAGGAGGTAGTAGCGGGGTGTTTCTCTGTCCCAGTGTGTGTGTGTTATGGGAGAGGAGAGAGAGAGAGGAGCAGAGAGAGAGAGAGAGAGAGAGGAGAGAGAGAGGTAAGGGAGAGAGAGAGTGTATGGGTATGAGAGAGTGTGTTTGTGTGTGTGTATGAGAGCGAGAGAACGTGTAGGACACCAGAGGTACCCCCCCCACCCAGTCAGTCAATCACCCCCCCCACCCAGTCAGTCACCCCCCCCCCCACCCAGTCAGTCAAGTCAGTAAGTCATCCCACCCCCTGCCCAGTCACCCCACCCAGTCAGTCAGTAATCCCCACCCAATCAGACCCCCAATCACCCCATCACCCCACTCCCCCAATCACCCCACACCAATCACCCCACCCAGTCACCCCACACCCCCAATCATCCCACCCAGTCACCCCATCCCCCCACAGTTACCCTCTCTCTGTCTCTCTCCGTCTCTCTCGCCCTCTCTCCGTCTCTCTCTGTCTCTCTCGCCCTCTCTCCGTCTCTCTCGCCCTCCTCTCCGTCTCTCTCGCCCTCTCTCCATCTCTCGCCCTCTCTCCATCTCTCGCCCTCTCTCTCGCCCTCTCTCCGTCTCTCTCACCCTCTCTCTCACCCTCTCTCCCACCCTCTCTCCGTCTCTCTCACCCTCTCTCCGTCTCTCTCACCCTCTCTCCGTCTCTCTCACCCTCTCTCCGTCTCTCTCACCCTCTCTCCGTCTCTCTCACCCTCTCTCCATCTCTCACCCTCTCTCTCACCCTCCCTCCGTCTCTCTCACCCTCCCTCCGTCTCTCTCACCCTCCCTCCGTCTCTCTCACCCTCCCTCCGTCTCTCTCACCCTCTCTCCGTCTCGCTCTCCGTCTCTCTCACACTCTCTCCGTCTCTCTCACACTCTCTCCGTCTCTCTCACACTCTCTCTCCGTCTCTCTCACACTCTCTCTCCGTCTCACAATCTGGATCTGGATATCTTATTTACCCTGTATATCTTAACTGCCCTATACGACACCGAAATAACCTATACTGCTTTCTTCCAGATCTGACTCAAGCTTCACACGGGAGACATCAGAATCCCCCCTAACCCAAAAGACAGGTAGGGAACACATTCCCTCCAATGTATAACATTGCGGGAATGAGGTACCTGGACATTGAGGGTCTGCGGATCAGGTAAGATCCCAGGCGGGATTGCTGCTTTAAATATTGTGAAGCGGGGGCATCCAGGCACTAGTTAAGGGGTGCAGGAAACTAGTCATTCACATCTAGCTTTTTTCTCTCCCATACCTCTCTCTCTCTCTCTCTCCCATACACCACACACACACACACAACTAATTGTAGTATAATGTAATACAATAAATAAACTTATGTCAAAAACGAATGTTCTTACTAGGAATTTATTCAATTTATTACATTTGTTTTTTTTAAAATGCGGGGCTGGGGTGGGATTAGAGGCGGGGTTGG
Source organism: Ascaphus truei (assembly GCF_040206685.1). NCBI lineage: Eukaryota > Metazoa > Chordata > Amphibia > Anura > Ascaphidae > Ascaphus > Ascaphus truei. The sequence goes on from NC_134495.1 coordinate 43,042,960, forward strand.
GGGCGGGACTAGGTGGCGAGTAGATTTTTTGGTTCGGCGAGTAGATTTGTGGGTGATTTGTCAAGCACTGTATGTATATATATATATATATATATATATATATATATATATATATATATAGTAGAAGAATCAGTTGGCACTCCTGTATTGCTTAAAGTAGTAGGTGCATGTCCCATATAGATAATATAACCATGCAATACCATTCCACAATCAGTCCGCGGTCAGGAAATCAGAAGACAGCATTCAGATGTAAATAGCCAAAAATAATGTATTAGTGTAAAATATAATACATGACAAAACCATGCCAGGACGCAAGATGCAAAACCTGCGCAATGCTCTACACAGCGGACACAATACAAATACCACACAAGAATCGGGAATACAAAATCAGAGGAGGGTTCACCTGTTCCTCCAGCAATGTCGTGTACCTCATCATGTGCATGAAATGCCCAGGGGGCTGCTACTACATGGGTGAGACAGGACAGGGGCTAAACAAGAGAATTAACCTGCATCGCCACAGCATCACACGCGGAACAAGAGACAGTCCTGTTGGCGAACATTTCTCTGACTCTGGCCATAAGATGAACGATCTGAGGGTTGCCATACTCAAAGGTAATCTTAAAACCCCGAAAGAGAGACGGTTGCATGAATACAAATTTATGCAACTGTTCGGGACACTTAGCAGTGGCCTAAACAGAGATCGAAATTTTATGAGTCATTACTGACACTAGCGAACTCTCTTCCCATGAGCGCTAAAGGCCATGTATGTACATACTGTGCTATATGTATGCACACACAGCTGTCTCTCACACATACTAATACTCCTTATTTTTCCATCCCTATACACCAATAGGGACCACATAGTATCCACACACACTTTTAGTTGTGCTACAAACTCTCACATTTCCACACCCACCCACACCATTTATATCCCCTCTCACTCCACACACACCTTGTGTAGAGCACTGTTTATACTGTGGGCTCTCCATTAATTTTTATTCACACTGATACACATACACACTCTTTCTTCACTTGCTTTCAGTTACCCTTTGACACCTCCAGCCATAAATCTCATCCACACCGGGGGAAGGACCAGCACAGATAACATTCCAAGAGACACTGTTTTTAAGTAATCCTTGCTTCATTCATTGTAACATCGCCGGAAGAAGAGATCAGTGTATCTCGAAAGCTCGCACAAATAAATATATATATATATATATATATATATAATCAAAAAATAAATAGATGATACCGTTCTGTGGCTAACGAAATGCTTTTATTTGTGCGAGCTTTCGAGATAAACTGATCTCTTCTTCCGGCGATGTTACAATGAATGAAGCAAGGATAACTTAAAAACAGTATATATATATATATATATATATATATATATATATATATATATATATATATATATATATATATTACACCATACAATATCATTCCGCAGTCAGGAAACAGCACTCAGATGTAAATAACCAAAAATAATGTATGTAATGTATATATATACTGCTGCGGCACAGTTTATTCGAGCATTTGCCCGTTCTGTGCCGCAGCAGTAGCCTGGCGCGCGCCCGAGAGTGACGGGCGCGCGCCGAAGCAGCGGAAGAGCGCCCTCCGATCGGGGCGCTCTCCCTACCGCTGCCGGGTCCGCCGGGTCCCCCGGAACCCCCTGCCGCTGTCCCGCGATCGCGGGACACCAGGGCTCCCTCGGGGAGCCCCTGGACGCGCGTGCAGGGGGCGCACGCTCCCGAAGACGCGTGACCGCGCGTCTATGACGCGCGGCACGCCGAGGGGCGGCCACTAGCAAGCCGGGAAATCTCCCGGCTTGCGGATCTGGCCGCAGTGTAATAAACTGTGTCGCCAGTGTATATATATATATATACACGTGTGTGTATGGGATTGGGTAGGTGGATTTTTTGTATGCATTTGGTGGGTTGGGGGAGGTTGTATATATTTGGGGGGGGATTTTTTTGCATGTATTTGGGGGTTGGAAGTTTTTTTGCATTGGGGATGGGCAGTTTTTTGGTATATATCTTTTGGGGGGAATTGTGTGAGGGGGGAGGGAATGAGTGAGCATGGGGTAATTGACTTGGAGGGAGAGGAGAGCGGGGGTGAGTGAGAAAAAGAGGGAGTATGAGTAAGACGCAAGGGAGAGAAATACATGCGAGGCGGGCGAGTGAGAGGGGGTGCGATGAAAGGGAGAAAAATACATGGGAAATGGGAAGAGGGGGCCCATAAGGTGTGAAATGGGGGGGGGAAGGGTGGCTCGCAATACCGCCGACACGGGGGGAGGGGGGGGCAACGACCCTGCTTAAAACGTTTGTCCTCGGCCCCATGATTTCTGCTGGCGGCCCTGGCCACACAATACAGTACACAACAGAATAACCAAGTTCTAAGAATGACATGGGCCAATACACCGACATGAGAAGTTATAGTCCGTGGGGACAGAAGGCTTTGCGCAGAGGCAGGGGGCTACTGCATGGTCCAGGGTGTCCAAGGAGAGACACAGCAAGTGAATGGCTTCCCCATAGTAGAAGCAAAACTGCCAGGAAGGGAATGCTTTTTTTTTTTTTATTAATACATTTTTTGGGGGAGGGGATACAAAAAGAAAGATGGTGAGGGGAAGGTATGGGGACATTTAAAGACAATAAAACATATCATAATGAAGATACAGAAAGTCAAAAATATGAAAACAAAAGAGGTTAGGCACATTTCAGGAGTAATTTCAAATAAACATACTTAATTGTGAACTAAAGTCAGTGACAGTTTGATATGTTTTTCTTGGGTACATGGTTTGATGAGCTATTTTTATTTAAACTATGACTTTCCTTGTGTGTCCTCTCCGGTGAGGGATTTACAGATACCTATAATGTAAGCACTTGATGATTAGAGCCACAGGGATCGTTTCTTACCATCCAAGGTTCCCAGACCGCCTCAAGTCTTTGCTCTACCTCTAATATAGTTGGGCATTTTAGGCTCCAAGAGGCTGCAATACAGCATCTGGTTCCTGTTAGGATATGTTTAATTAGTTTAAATGCTGTTTTTGGTATATATTCTTGGGATTTATTAAGCTTTAAGGTAGGCTTGCCAAGGGTTTGGAACAATTCTTAGACTCAACAAGTCATATATGAGGTCATATGTCTTTATCCAGAGGGACTCCACCTCGGGGCATCCCCGCCATATGTGGAACATTATACACTCACCCCCGCAGCCTCTAAAACATAGTGGGGATGTTGTGTTATATATTTTGTGAAAAAAATGTATATCTATGGCGCTTTATGTGTTTTGTGTAACCGTGAGGGGCAAAGGTACCACCTGTACAAAACCTTGTAACCATTTTCCTTGGTAATCACATTGATCGAGGCTGCTGCCAGCTCGTCCCAAATCTTTTCCAAGTCCTCCATTTCCAGGGCCTTGCCTACATATGTCTGCCTCCCATTGTCTCAAAACTGGGGTTTTTGAGTCTGCACCACTAGGGATTATGTACTGATACAGAAGTGATATCAAACCCGTGTGCAATTGATCTGTCCTACAAATAGACTTGTAAAGGGTAAAATTGAACGAGGCGACTCCTGGGCTTTTTGAGCTAACAAAGTGTTTCAACTGGCAATACCTAAATAGCTCCCCTTCAGGTGCACCAAAACTCTCCTTAAATGTATTGAATGTATTAATCCTAGTGTCAAGCAGGAAATCCCCCCTCTGGTTATACCCGCAGTTTCCCACCAGTGGAAGCTTTGCCCAGAGTATCCAGGTTTGAAATCTGGCTTTCCAAATAGCGGGGTCATGTTTGAGTGTTTTAAAGTAAATTTGTGTTTCATTTTATTTATATCCCATATATTCAGAGAGTGGGAAATCAACGGGTTTGATGCCAAAGCCTTCGATCTGGAATGGGCTGGGAGACATAATAGAGACCCATGTGATAATGGGCCTGTATCTGCTGCCTCAATATCTACCCATACCCGTTCCCCTCTTTCCAAATGCCACAATGTCAGCTGACTCACTTGTGCTGCCTTGTAATATGAGTACAGACATGGTAGGGATAGGACTCCAGAGCCAGATGTACATATCAATCTTATATCGGACCCTCGTTTTTTTACCATTCCAAATACATTTTGCCTTGTGTTGTTGGAGGTTTGTGATATCTTTTTTTTAATTGGAATAGTTAGAGTACGAAAGAAATATAATATTTTTGGTAACAGATTCATTTTAACTGAATTAATTCTTCCTATTCAAGATATTGGGAATTTAGACAATTGAGCCAGACTGTTCTTGAGATTTCTAATGAGGCTGGGGTAGTTGGTCTCATATAATGTATTTATTTTGTTTGTCAAGCTGCTTTCCAGGTATTTCAATGAGGATTTTTGCCATTTCAGATCAAAATTGATGTCAATCAGTCTGACAGTTTCCTTCGGCAATCTTATCCCCATTGCCTCTGACTTGGAGCTATTAATTATGAAGCCTGAGAGTTCCCCGAATTGTGGGATATATGGAAGAGGTTTGGAAATGACCTCATTGGCTTTGGGAGGGACAATATTATGTCACCTGCGGATAGGGCTATTTTGTGGGATTGGGAGTTAAGCTTAATTCCATGTATATTGGAATCTTCTCTGATCATACTGGTCAGGGGTTCTATATATAATGCAATAGGAGTTGTGAAAGTGGGCATCCCTATCACGTGCCGCACTTGGCTGGAATTGGATCAGATGAAAACCCTGCATTTTGGACCCTATACACTGGGGAGCTGTACAGGCTTTTGATCAAGTTGAGAAACCCTCCCTGGATGCCAAAACGGGACAAGACGGCCCCCCAGAACTTCCAGTTCACCCTATCAAACGCCTTTTCTGTGTCCAGTGCGAGAACCATGGCGGGGACCTAATCTTGGTTAGTTTTGTGGTTCAAATTTAGTATTCGCCTCGTATTATCAGACGCCTGACGTTGAGGTATTAAACCTACCTGGTCTGGGTGTATTAATTTAGGGATATGCTGGTTCAGTCTATTAGCTAGAATTTTTGTAAAAATCTTGAGTTCCGTATTAAATAAAGAAATTGATCTATAATTGTGGCATGGTTGGGGTCTTTCCCTTCTTTGTGGATGAGTATCAGACAGGAAGGGAATTTTAAAGATTTTCTGCCCAAATGTTCCCTATGGGCTTTTTTGACCTACAGGGACATTTGGGTCAGTTACCCGCACATAACAGAAATGTGAAAATAAGAGGGAATCCAGACAGGAAGGGGATACTGATTCCATAAACAAGTGTGCCACTTTGCCTGAGATCTAGGAAACATTAAAGGCCTCATCTCAGCAGGTGTCATGAAGCAAATGGCAGGGGCCAGGCACAGGACAGAGGAAACACTGCAGAGGGCCTCTGCTGGATGTGAGTAGGGGGAGGGTATACAGTATACAAAAAAGCAATACCCTACTTAAAAAACATTTTTACTTCTATTTCTCTCCAAAATGAAGGTACTTGATGGAAAAATTGGCCACAGGCTGAGCATAACCCTTAAGAGTTTCTTCCATCACATAAGGCCCTTAATGATCTTTCTGAGAGCAAAAATCCATGACTCTGTGACATTTTTAATGCTATATATTTAAACTCTGTGGTGTCTCTGATCATTATCAAGCTTCAAAATGTGGGTAAAACATTTTTCCACATTAGGATCAATTAAGTTTCTTTCGTGTGTGTGAATTCTCTGATGTTTAACAAGATCTGACTTATGGAAAAAATATTTCCCACATTCAGAGCAAACACATGGTCTTGGTCTCCCCTGTGTGAATTATCTGATGTTTATTAAGCTTTGAGCTGGAGGAAAAACATTCCCCACATTCAGAGCAAACAAATGGCTTCTCTCCTGTGTGAGTTTTCTGATGTCTAACAAGATGTGACTTAACAGAAAAAGATTTCCCACATTCAGAGCAAACAAATGGTCTCTCTCCTGTGTGAATTCTCTGATGTGCAACAAGATTTGACCTCTGAGAAAAAGATTTCCCACATTCAGAGCAAACAAATGACTTCTCTCCTGTGTGAAATCTCTGATGTCTAGCAAGATGTGACTTAATGGAAAAAGATTTCCCACATTCAGAGCAAAGAAATGGTCTCTCTCCTGTGTGAAATCTCTGATGCGCAACAAGACTTGACATCGGAGAAAAACATTTCCCACAATCAGAGCAAACAAATGGCTTCTCTCCCGTGTGATTTTTCTGATGTCTAACAAGATCAGATTTAATGGAAAAAGATTTCCCACAATCAGAGCAAAGAAATGGTCTCTCTCCTGTGTGAACTCTCTGATGTGCAACAAGATTTGAGTTCCACAAAAAACATTTCCCACATTCAGAACAAACAAACTGTCTCTTTCCTGTGTGAAGTCTCTGATGTATAACAAGCTTTGACTTACGGGAATAACATTTCCCACATTCAGAGCATGGAAACAACTTCAATCCCTTGTGAATTGTGTGATGTTTAACAAGAGCTGAGTTACTATTAAAACATTGATCACATTCAGAGCACTTATACAACCTTTCTGTATTGTGTGTTCTTTGGTGAATTGTATAATCTGATTTATTATTAAAGTTTTTACCACATTCACTGCACTTATACTTCATTACTGATAGATTTTTGTGTAGTTTCTTGGCATTAGTGTTTCCTTTGTCCCACTTCTTAATATGATTAGATGCATATTCATGTTCTTTCAGTGTATAAATGTGGGAAACTGTGGGAATTTCTTCTTTACATGAGCCTGATTCCTCAGTCATAATTCTCACAGCTTTTCTCTGTCTCTTACTTGGGTTATTTTGCCTCAAGTAATTTGCTCCTTGATCACTTTTAAAAACACGGTTATCTTCATTCACATGATCTTGTGAGCAAAGAGGAGTGTGCCCTCCTGTAGGTGTACTTCTGCTCATGGATTTATCTGTTGGAAATAAATGCACAGTGAGAAACGAAGTTAATTAATAGCATAAATATAATTTAACATTACTGGTTGAACATTTCAATTACCGGTAGAATAAAACATGTCCCTAATTGCAATTGGAATATACTGCAAGCTAAAGAAGTACTGTTGGAAAATTGAAAATAAATCAGGGGTTATTTTACTTTTTATATAGGTACCTTCTACAGAACTATTGAAATAGATTTTGATAACTAAAATGTACTAGTTCTTCCTGGAACACAGTGGGTTAAGTTAGCTGAGCTAAACAAAATGTCACAGATGTATAACTGACCCTCAGAAATGTCACCACATATTCGAGACCCTATGTCTCAAAGGGGAGTATCAGAAGGGCTTAATCTCTGAGGTATACAAAATATTGGAGGCAGCCCAATCCCCACCCACTCACTCCTATATGCAAAAATGGAGCGAGGACCTTAACATACCCATAGACCTGGAGGACTGGGAGGATGTCTGGGAGGCTGCTACCAAAACATCAATTTGCTCAGTCACGAAGGAAAATATCTACAAAATCTTATTCCAATGGTACCTGACCCCGAGTAGACTGATCCAGATCTACCAAGGCACCTCCGACGTGTGCTGGAGGGGATGTGGTCAAAGGGGCGACATGCCCCACATTTGGTGGAAATGCCCGGAAATCCAGAGGTTCTGGATCCGGATCCAGAGCCTCCTGATTGAGACTTTGGACTTGGAGGTCCCCTTGGACCCCCTGACCTACGTGCTGGGGAAACCAATTGAAGACCTCCCTGCCCCTATAGCCAGACTTTCATCGGCGATCCTTACGGCCGCCAGATGTTGCATCGCTGCGGCCTGGAAACAAGTTAAGGCCCCTTCCAGGAGAACAGTAATTACAAGGATAGACGGGGTCATGAACATGGAAAGACTGGCAGCCATGCTGAGGCAAAGAATGCCTCAATTTTATAGAACCTGGGAGCCTTGGCCGGGGTCAGGGGCCCCGACACTGATGCAAGCCCTACTCCAACACTAGAACCCTTGCTATCGAGGGCCGATGCGCCCCTCCCCCCCACAATCCCCCCCCCCCGCTTTTTCCCCATGTCGTTCCCAACTATCTACCCGCCCCTTGTAATCCCCTCTCTTTTCACCACTGTAAATGGAAAAAAGGTTTATTGTGTGTCTCCAAATACCTCCCTGTTATGTGCCCGTATTTTTCTTGACAAATTGTTCTGCCATGTTGTGATTGTTATACCTGTCAGTGCATCAAAAGACACCAATAAAGGAAAAAAATGTTTAAAAAAAAAAGAAATGTCACCACATCCAATACCAGGAACCAGAGTAAATGCCAAACAGAATGGATGTCCTGGCTCCTTGTGGTGGGAATCAGACAGGAATGTATACTGTGAGATAACCCCTCGCGATGCATTTGTGTGCTGTAAATCCTACTGGAGCTAAACTTTTCAGAAACCTACTGTGATATGAAATAATATGAATATTGTTTTGTATGTTTATATCCTGATATAAATGGGTAAGAGTATTTCAATCTTTCCTTTACAGTACTATCTTATTCCCTTCAATGCAACATAGTGGTAAAAGTTACCAGTGTCTGATATGTGGAACGACTCCAGGAATATTCTGATTACATTGATAGACAGATTAGAGAAACCCAGGCAGTTTATTGTGATCCTCAAAAACAGTGTTTCTCAGCAGGGGTTTAGCGCCCCCTGGGGAGACGTGGGAGGATGAAAAGGATGAGGAGCATTGAGAAAGCAGGGCAGTTGTTAGGGGGTTGGGCAGTTTCCTCCATTCTGACTGACTGCATTACCAATCAGCAGCCAATAAGGAGATGGTATCAGGAGCATGTGTTCCTTCTCTCTAATTCAGATTCTCTTGGAAATAACACCTGAGTCCCACAAAAGGCAGCCCCCTAGGGGGGTCTCTCCAATATACCTTAACTGTTCCTGTCCATTAAGTCAGCATGGACAGGGTTAACACGAGGAAGAGAGACAACTTCAAAGACCTGGAGTTTGTCAGCCTCTCCCACTGCATGTGTGCTGTAGTGGTCTGTGTGTTGTGTAGCTGACTTCATTTACTCTTGGGCCGCGCCTTTGGTGTGACAGCCATTTTCTGCTGTTACAGTTGCTCTGTTATTGGTCTTAGATAAAATATTTCAGATGCATATTGAAGCATTTCCATCCTCACACATTACCTGCTCTCACAGTTCTACGTCAGCATAATCCCACTTACTTCTGCAACGCCAAAACCTTCAATTAACAAGCAGCGATCCAACACACACCAACCTTCTTATCCCCCTGTACCTTCTGTTTCCACTTACCCTTCCTTATAGATTGTGAGCTCTTTGGAGCAGGATGCTCCTTATCTACTGTAACAATGAATGTTTATGTTTGTTATTTTATTGTTTTCGTCCTCCAATCCTTTGTACAGCGCTACAGAATATGTTGGTGCATTATAAATAAATTAAAATAATATTAATGTATCTGGGGAGACGGGACCAAGAAGAGAAGGAAGCAGCATCATCAGGAGGAAGGTGTGAGCAGAGGGAGGAGAGGATTGTGGCTGCATGTTCTGTGTGTATCTGTTCTCCTGTGGTGTGTCTGTCTGTCATGTATACTCACACTGACAATGGTGCCTAACGCTATTCTCAGAATTGGTGCAAAATACATGTAGCCAGGTCCCCCTCTTACCTCCGGGCTGCATGAGGGGGACACATGTGAATATAGTAAAGTGGGTGCTCCAAAGTGTAAGGAATATATATCGTCCTTAATCAATGATATAAATACAGACTCTGGAGTGATGCTCTATTATGGAGTGGGTCTAGATTAATAGCATAAGTGAATTACTAGTCAGTTGATAATAAATTGTCCCCTGAAGTGAACCAGCAAGGTGAAAAATCAATCCACTTGTAGTTTAACTCATTAGAGTCAAACTAAATTAAAACTGGTATTGCATACACTTGTGACCATTGAAAAATAAAGCTGATTTCTTACCCACGAGTCCCTGATGGCGTGTCCAGCCACTGATGTGAAGATCTAACGCAAAAAAGAAGAAAACAGTACCGCACTGTCAGCTCCCTGGCAGTGTGCTGCTGCTGTTCTTCGTTTTTGCGTGAGGTGGATGACTGTGCATGGTGGTTGCGCTGGGCGACCAGGTTGCCAGGAGGTCCACGGTGGCTTCCTGTGCAGGGCGCCGCCATTTTGTAAGAAGCCGCTCATGCGCAATGGGTCACAATAGCGCGGTGGCCATCTTGGTACACCTCGAGCATGCGCAGGAGGCATACAAGCGCGGCCATGACACCTAAGCTCCGCAGGGGAACTACAAGTCCCAGCAGCCTCAGGGGCTTACCACATGTTGCCGGGCAGCGAATAGGGCTAGGAGAATCTCGGCAGTTAGGGGATTGATACTTTTGGCGTGCTGCGAGCCATGCCAGTCTTGGAAGGGAAGAAAAAGCATGGGATACTGCTCAAACCTAAATATCAAATAGTATATAGAGTAAACCTGGTGCACGGGGAAATAACATATGAAACTACAGAAAAAAGTGACAAAGTCACAGCAGTCCCCTATTCATTGCACTCAAGGAAATGGTCAGAGTTAATTACATAAAGGTATAATATCCACAAGAGGAACTTTAAAAGTCCCAATAGATGTATAAATTAATGCACAAGGATACAATATCCACCAGATGTCTAGTACAGTGGCGGCCGCCTTCAGCCTTGTGCGGCCGTTTCAGCGCGATTTTTAAAACCGCAGGCAGATGCGGCATCTTCCGGCCGTTTTAGGCGCCGCGGGTGGTTTAATTGTATTAGCGCTGTCTCACCATGAATGCGGCTGAACGCGGCGAAGTGCGTGACATTCGGAAAACATCCCCGAAAAAATTCGGAGATATAGCAGAATAAAAGGGGCTGCAACAGTATGTCCAAAATGATAAGGTAAAGTCCAATTGAAAAGACCATATACAGCTTAACCCCGTTATAGCGCGGTCCTCGGGGGCCACCCGCGACCACCGCGTTATAAACAGGGTCGCGGGAAAAAAATGGCCGCCACATGTTTTTTTTTTTTGTGGTGGTACCTTGTCCGCCGGAGGGGGAAAGCTGAGAACTCTCCCAGCGTTCCCAGACCCGGTGGGGCAGTGGCAACAGCACACAGCACTTACCCAGCATCTGGCAGCTCTTCTCCCTGTCTCTGCTTCCGTCTTGCGAGAGCAAGCTCCTTTAAAGAGACAGTGTGTGTGTGTGTGTATTTGACTGTGTGAGACTGTGTGTGTGTGTGTGTGTGTCAGTGTGTGCAGTGTGCTGTGAGTGTGTGCAGTGTGCTGTGAGTGTGTGCAGTGTGCTGTGAATGTATGCAGTGTGCTGTGAGTGTGTGCTATGAGTGTATGCAGTGTGCTGTGTGCGTGTGTGTGTGTGCAGTGTGCTGAGAGTGTGTGCAGTGTGCTGAGAGTGTGTGCAGTGTGCTGAGAGTGTGTGCAGTGTTCTGAGAGTGTGTGCAGTGTGCTGAGAGTGTGTGCAGTGTGCTGAGAGTGTGTGCAGTGTGCTGAGAGTGTGTACAGGGAGCTGAGAGTGTATGCAGTGTGCTGTGAGTGTGCTGTGTGCAATGTGCTGTGTGTGCAGGGTGCTGTGAGTGTGTGCAGTGTGCAGTGAGTGTGTGTAAAAAAAAAAACTTAATTTTTTTTTTTAAATTCGGGGTCCACGCTCAAACCGCGTTATAGCGGATCACGCTATAACGGGGTTGAGCTGTACCTCCACGCCATGGTTAAATATCTAATAGCCTACAATGCAAAAATAAAAAAACTTTAATAATAACCAATGCATACGCCGAAAAACGAGTGACAGAAATATAACATGTGTGTAAAATAAATTAAAATTATATAATAAGCCCCTGTAAAGGAAATGGGTAGCGACAACACAGTGTATTATTTGCTAATGCAATTTATGATGGTAACACAATGTGTAATGATACAACTAAGTGTAGCTACCAGGCAGCATAATAACCCTGTTGGTATCAGTCAGATGGTAAGCATATCAATAGTAAAAAAGCACAAGTGAATGAGTATATGTCTAATGGTAATGGGGAGTATTCAGATGGTATCAGGTAAGTGAATGGTTAGGATGTAAAGACCAAACATTCAAATGCATAAATAGCCACAAACCACAACTGACATCCCATGATGTGCCAAAAGGAGAAATGGCAACATCATATGCATATACCCAGACAGATGAAACTAAGATCAACCTGTACCAGAATGATGGGAAGAAAAAAGTATGGAGAAGGCATGGAATGGCTCATGATCCGAAGCATACCACATCATCTGTAAAACACGGTGGAGACAGTGTGATGGCATGGGCATGCATGGCTTACAATGGCACTGCGTCCCTAGTGTTTATTGCTGATGTGACAGAAGATGGAAGCAGCCGGATTAATTCTGAAGTTTATAGGGATATATTGTCTGCTCAGGTTCAGCCAAATTCAGCGAAGTTGATTGGACGGCGCTTCACTTTGCAGATGGACAATGACCCAAAACATACTGCAAAAGCAACCCAGGAGTTTTTTTTAAGGCAAAGAAGTGGAATATTCTGCAATGGCTGAGTCAATCACCTGATCTCAACCCGATCGAGCATGCATTTCACTTGCTGAAGACAAAACTTAAGGCAGAAAGACCCACGAACAAACAACAACTAAAGACAATTGCAGTAAAGGCCTTGCAAAGCATCACAAAGGAGGAAACCCAGCGTTTGGTGATGTCCATGTGTTCCAGACTTCAAGCAGTCATTGCCTGCAAAGGATTCTCGACAAAGTATTAAAAATGAACATTTTATTTATGATTGTGTTGATTTGTCCAATTACATTTGAGCCCCTGAAATAAGGGGACTGTGTATGAAAATGGTTGTAATTCCTAAACGTTTCATACGATATTTTTGTTCAACCCCTTGAATTAAAGCTGAAAGTCTGCACTTCTATTGCATCTCAGTTTTTTCATTTCAAATCCATTGTGGTGGCGTACAGAGCCATAATGATGAAAATTGTGTCAGTGTCCAATTATTTCCGGACCTAACTGTATTATATTGTACTTGTCCTTCACAGTAATATCTTCCTACACATATGGGGGGGGGGAGGGGGAAGGGGAGGGAGGAAGGGATATGCGTGTGACCCTGCAGTGACTGAAATGGGTAAATGAAATGAGTGTCCCTCCTGTATGTGTCATCTTGCAGTGGGAAGGACAGATGTGAGGGTTTGGAGGTATTTCTGTCCATTACCCTACAGTGGGACAGGTGTGTGTCTATGTCTGCATGTACTTTGTACATCTGTTTACCTGTTTTGTGTGTGTATGTGTACCTGTTCTACTGTGCCGCGCATCTTTCTGTCTGTCATGTGGTGCGTTTGTCTGTCCGTCCCACGATGTGCCTGCAAGCACCTGTCTGTTCACTGATATACCTGCGCGAGTCTGACTGTCCCGTGGAGTGTTAATGTGTTTGTCTGTTCCGTGGACGCCTGTCTGTCCACACTATTTTAAGGGAATCGGTAACTGAGCATTATGAATAGAGGGCGTTGAGAGAAAAAAGTTTGTGAACCTCTGCTCTAAAATATCCCGTCCTGAGTGACTGAGATGAGCCTCTGTTTGCCCGGCTCTGCAACTTGTTTCTTGTTCCTGATATACACCTCACACAAAAAACACAACATTTAACTTGAGCTCCTGTTTGCTGGATCCAAACATGACTGAGAACGCTATTAGAATAACAGAAAACCTCCTCTTACCCAGTGAGTTGAGGTTCTGGTGATTCTCCATCATCACGTCCTTGTAACGCTCCTTGTGTCCTTCTAAATACTCCCACTCCTCCACGGAGAAATATACAGCAACATCATCACACTTTATAGGTACCTGAAACACAGAGAATCACCCACTCAGTATCCAAATATAATAATTGGTCCTATAAGAATCAGTTCCTTATGGAAAGCCAGGTGAGCAAGGCAGAGAGGAGAATACAGATACATAGAACAAAGTTTGCACAAGAAAAAGCTGAATGAAGACAGAAAGGTGGTAATATCTAGCGCTGCCCAGCAGCCCTCACCTCTCCAGTCAGCAGGTGAATGATGATGTTGGTGTGTTCCAGGATCTTCTCAGACATCCGCTTCTTGTCATTGTTTCTCTCATGTATCAGGGAGTTAGTTGGATTCTCCATGATGGGTCCCTGGGTCCTGCAGAATATTTCTGGCAGACAGGGACTGCTGCTGTCTGTGACATGCTCACCGTGCTTCTTCACAACAATATAATCCTACATATTGAGACAGTAATAAATATCACTGTGCAGAGCAAGAAACAACAGTTCACATGTCTCATGTTCCTGCAGATGTGTTGCTTTGCAGTAAGAGGGACACGTCTCTTGTTAGCCGCTCTATACTCAATCTATTCACTGCCCTCCCCACCAATTCTGTCTATTGTATCACTGACATGTCTGCATCAAACTCACTTACTCCTGAGCCTATATGAGCACAAAGATCATGGATTGTACAAACATAACATATGGCCCTCCGCTTAAATCTCCCTAAAGGTATGGTAAAATTCCTCCAACTCAATTTCGACTTAAAATTGAATCCGCACCACATTAAATACTTAGGGGTTCAATTAACAAAAGATTACTCAACTTTATATAGTACAAATTATAAACCCCTTTTCGACCAAATAGTAAAGTATTTGGTCACTTGGAATCCGTATATAATTTCCTGGTTTGGGCCACTATCAAAATGAATATTCTACCTAGACTCCTCTATCTCTTCCAAACTCTCCCGGTTAAAATCTGCCAGAAAGACTTAAATAATATCCAAAAGAAAATATTGAAATTTGTTTGGCAAAATAGGTGACCCAGAGTTCACAAGGATATTCTCTATAAGTCCAAATCAGAAGGAGGCTTAGCTCTGCCGAATTTACAAAACTACTGTAGAGCTGCACAATTAGGACAACTAATTAGCTGGCATTGAAACCCATCTGACAAAAGATGGGTCAAAGTAGAAGATTTTATTTGGTCCCCATTTAAAATAAAGAATCTCTTCTGGCTTAATAAAAAATCTAGACCAGCAGAGATTTATAAGAACCCGGTGTAATCTTTGGGATTCCCTCAAACCCAGGTTTCAACTAACCGGTATTCCATCCCTTATGCAACCCCTGTTTTCGGACCCCTCCCTTCCTTTTTACACAGGTAACCCACAATCCAATACTTTGGTTCAAAAAGGACTCTTAAGAGTAAATGATATTCCCATTGAAGGGAAAGTTTCTTCATTCGCTTTGCTACAAACCAACCATGATATCCCCTCTTCTGAATTCTTCAGATTTCTCCAGGTTAGACACTATATTCAATCTGTCTACAAACCAAAACGATCTTATGCTTTAACTTTGTATGAGGATTGGTGTCTACACCAGCCCCTTACAAAGGGCATTATTTCCAGAATATATCAGAGAATGACCCCTATCAAAAGCAACCAAACCCCTGATAACTATATGGTTTCCTGGGAAAAGGATCTCAACCTCAATTTAGATCTTGATATTTGGAAAGATATCTGGTAAGCCACTTCCAAAAATTCATTGTGCGTTGCGATTAAGGAGAATATTTACAAGTTAATATTCAGATGGTACATGACTCCTACCAGGTTACACTCTTTTCTCCCAGGTGTTTCCCCTTTGTGTTGGCGTGGTTGTGGTGGAATTGGGAATATACTGCATATATTTTGGTCATGTTTTAAAATTCAACTAACATGGACGGAAGTGTTCGCCCTAATACACAAAATTCTAGAGTATATATATTGCTAGGAAAACCAATGGCCAGCCATTCCAAAAAAAGAAGCTAAAATAATATCCCCAATTTTAAACACTACCAGATGCACAATTGCCAAAAATTGGAAACAACCATTGGATACAATGCTTTGTATAAAGTCCGTAATAGGAAGTTGTTGAAAATGCGCAATTGTACAAATAATGAAATTGTGCTGATAAAAGGTATACCCCTTGATGAAGTCTTAAGGACGAAACGCGTAGGGTGTGTTTCGGATCACTTTTATCAGCACAATTGCATTATTTGTACAATTGCGCATTTACAACAACTTCCTATTACGGACTTTATACAAAGCATTGTATCCAGCGGGTGCAGGGAGAGGAGTTGAGAGACTGTCCATATTCTCCCGTCACTTGAATGTTCCCATTGACGTCACGATTCTCGCGGTATTGGAGTTGGACGAGCTCCCGCTGATATCACGACTCTCGCGAGATTGGAGTGAGGAAGCGTCCGGTACACGGAGGCCACGGAGCTACTGACACCTGCAGCACACGGTGGAGCCCCTAGATGGTACCCTGCTATCCTGTTTTCCGTTGGCGATTGAGTTTTACATGCTTATGTTCTTGTCACGTTTGAGTGTGCAATTTTTATTCCTTTCCAGTCCTATATAAATTTTATTGACATACTACACCATGAGTGCGCCTGTTTTCTTGTTTTTTTCCTAGATATCCTTGAGGGATTTGGTGGTCCCTTTATCAGGCTGCAGTACTCTGGAGGACAGTACCCACATTTTTTGGATTGGACTTTATTGTATCATATAATTTATGATCATATATATATTTTCTATGTACATATAATTTTTTGTGTTGTTTATATATATCTGTTTTTACATTTATGGTTTAATTATTCATTGGTTACAGTCATCCCACAGCACATTGGGTCTGTGCTAAGGGAGTTTTGGTAGGCGCTAGCAATTTTTCTCCAGATATACTGTATATCCCAGGATCTCCCTCTGCACAAACATGTCTCTGCCTGGATCCAAGTGCATTCAATAACTGGGTCAATTCCCTCTACCAAACTACATCCTTCTTTGACCCTGTCTATCTCTGTGCTCTCCTGCTGCCCAATCATGTCCTTATTTGGTCCTGGGCTCTCCATATGACCAAACACATTGCCTGCCCTTGAGTTCTTGCTTACGGTAATTATGTGTCTCTGGCTATTGCTTCTCAAGTACCTCCCATATTAAGCTCTGCAGGTCCCTGTTGTAGTGAAGGAGATAAGCGTGGTGTAATTATGACTTTCTCCAGCAGCCCTCACCTCTCCAGTCAGCAGGTAGATAATGTCCAGGGTG
The DNA here is from genome assembly GCF_040206685.1 of Ascaphus truei. Taxonomy (NCBI): domain Eukaryota; kingdom Metazoa; phylum Chordata; class Amphibia; order Anura; family Ascaphidae; genus Ascaphus; species Ascaphus truei. The sequence goes on from NC_134495.1 coordinate 43,059,990, forward strand.
TGATTCAAGATACTCTCAGTCATCTGCTTCTTGTCCTTGATCATCATCAGTGAGTTATTCAGATGGTCCAAGAATGGACTCTGGCTCCTGTGGAAGTCTTTCACCGCGTGGTGACCTCTGCAGCTAGGGATATATATTGTACTTCCTTCCCAGTGATATCTTCCTACACATGGGGAGAGAGAGGGATGTATATTTGACGTCCATCAAGAAATCTCTATACGTGAAGAAACGTGTGCTTCAACCTATTGGAGCAGGCAAGGAGTGGTCATAGATCACGGACCTACTACACTCATTGAGACTCTCAGCTGCTACGAGAGAACCGTCAGGGAGATCCATGTTTCTTCAAGTTGCCTAAAGATGCCAGTCTAGCATGGACTGACTACGCAGTATTGAGGCTGATTTTGGCATTCATCTCCAACCAATAGGAGCGTGCACGTAAGGGATTTCCCTTTTACAGATCTGGAGATTAGCTGCTTGGAAGACGCAATATTAGCGTGGACCCCACGATTTACGCAGTATCGAGGTTGGTCGGGACAGAAGGTAACATCTCCTTCATATCCCTTTCCAGTAAGAAAAAAAGTCTGCAATTTAGGGATTTCTCTTTTCACTTATCTGGAGAACAGCAATAGAACTGGTGTCTTTATGCTTGGGATTACATTTGGGTAAAGAGAATATCTTGCTGGTTAGTCCCCTGCATCTCTCCCCTCCGAATGGACTGAGAGAATTATCATTATCAATTACTGACCGGATTTTATTAATACTATATCTGGCCGACACCTTGGGATATATTTACATTCAATACCCTTCTCCAACAGGAGTTAGAATTTTTTTTATTCAGTTTCCATCACTGGTGGTATTTGAAATTCTGACCATTTAGTTTTTTTTGTTTCAATCGTTTTTATTGTGTTCTCAGGGATATACAGATTGTTACAGTACAGTAGAAGCGTCACATTAGGAACCACAGATAATATACATGTCAAAATCATGAAAGATACATCTCTATATATGACGTTTTTAACCATTTTGTGTTTTGAGTGGTTTTGGGAGCTTTATACCCGTTTATCCTTTTGTTTCGCAATAGATAGCATACAGTCTGTAATCTCTGATAGAGATTTGAAGTTGACAGAGAAAGATAAGAAGAAAGATAAGGAGGAGAGGAGAGAAAAAGGACAGAGGAAAAGGGGACGGGAGAGACGGGGAATGGGGGGGGGTTCAGGGCTCAGCAGAGTGAAGAGGTGGTGGGGCAAACGAGCGGGGAGGGAAGAAAGCGAACAGACCCCTCGTCTCCCCCGCCCCGCATCATCCACGCACACCCAGCACCCCCTGTTTTTACAGTCTTCAGTTTTTATTTCCAGCCTAAAAGTTTTTACCTTATGCTAGTTTCTGTCTTCGCAGCTCTGGAGCTACGGCTCACAAGTCTTAAAGAACTGCTCGGTGGATTGTTTCAGTTGGGCTGTTAGTTTCTCCATAGTCATTACTTAATTTATTTTTTAGTGTGAGGCTCAGGGAGCCATGCTGCCATCGGTGAGCTCCCCACTCACCGCTATCACTCACCCAGCAAGTATATTGACCATCCGCAGCACTCCAACCACGACTCGGCAACAACACTCTACACTCCAGACGCGCTCCAGTGGCTGTGGATGGCATAATATCCTTTCCTACCTCAGCACCGTGGTCCTGCCTCGTTTGTGGTAAGCACAGCATGACAGTATGCTCAGCCCCACAAACATGGACCCCGCTGAGGTGGAGAGAACTCTGTCCTCTCACGCCAATATGTTCTCTAGACTATAGAGATACCTGGAGTAAAATGACCATCGGAAGGACCTGCTACAGCAGAGCCTCCATTCCCTCACTGTCCAGGCGCAGAACGCCTCTCCCGTATCTACTCCACTGACAACTGCTGCTGCCTATGCTACCCCGGTTCCCGCCACTACTTCTATAGAACCCCATCTTCCGACGCCTAACTGTTACGCAGGAGATCCCCATGGGTATAGAGGCTTCCTAAACCAATGTTTTATCCAATTTGAGATCACCCCTTTTCGTTTTGTTTCTCTAAGATCCAAGGTGGCCTACATCATATCTTTACTTACAGACGACGCCTTGGCTTGGGCTTCCCCCATGTGGGAGCAGAGGTCGGACCTTACACAGGACATCTGTCTCTTCACCAGGGTGTTCCGTAGGGTCTTCGACACTCCAGGACATAAGATGACTGCTGCTTTTCCCCTATTCCATATCTCCCAGGGAGACCGATCGGTCGCCAGGTACGCCCTGGAGTTCCGCACTATTGAGTCAGAGACGGGATGAAACAATGAGGCCTTATCTCCCGCCTTTTGGCAAGGCCTTGCGGAGACTCTCAAGGACGAACTTGCAGCCCAGGAGCATCCCACTGATCTGGAGGAACTGATTGCGGTCTTTATTCAGGTACACCAATGCCTGCAAGAGAGGAGGGCTGAAAGTTCCCTTCATCAACAACGGAGACCAAGATCCCCTCTTTCTCACTTCGTCGCCCCAGTCTCTTCCCACTCTGATGCTGTGGAACCCATACAACTTGGGGGGGAAACAGGTTATCCCCATCTGAGAAGCAATGCCGCTGCAGTGCTGGCCTTTGTCTATACTGCGTGAACTCCGGCCATCAAGTGCTCCTGTGTCCCCACAAGCTGGGAAATGCCAACTCCCAATGAGATCCCGGGGAGTCTTGTTGGGAACACTATCCATCTCACCCATCACCAAAGAGTCTCCCAACGTGGATTATGTTACCAGTTGTTCTTACCGGGGAGAATTTTCACGTCGCTGCTATGGCCTTTGTGGATTCCGGATCGGGAGGTAACTTTATTGATCAGTCCTTTGCAGAACGGAATAACATTCCACTCACCCGCAAGAATATACTGGTGGAGTTGGAGGCCATCAACGGACGACCGCTATAACCAGCCTTTATCTCCCTACAGACCATCCCCTTCTGCTTACAGACAGGATCATAAGGAGGAGATTCATCCTGACGTGATCCACACTCCTGCAGTTGAAGTGATTCTCAGCCTCCCGTGGCTCCAACGCCATAATCCTCGCATGGATTGGACCAATAGAGAGCCCATCCAGTGGAGTACCCATTGTGCGGAATCTTGTCTTAAGACGGTTCACAAGGTTGGTGGCTTGTGCACGTCCGGGAAGCAGGCGAACTTTCTGCCAGAGGTATACAAAGAATATCGTGATATTTTTGATAAAGTACAGTCTGAACTTCTACCTCCACATCGTCCCTTTGATTGTCCTATTGACCTGTTGTCAAATTCGGCACTTCCTAGAGGAAGATCTTACCCAAACTCCCTTCCGGAGACCAAGGCTATGAATGATTACATTCGGGAGAACCTAGAAAGTGGATTTATTCAGAAATCCTCTTCCCCAGCTGGAGCCAGATTCTTTTTCGTCAAAAAGAAGGACTGGTCTCTCTGACCATGCATTGATTATATGGGCCACAACAAGATTACTCGAAAGAATCGCTACCCATTACCTTTGATCACAGAACTCGTCGACTGTCTACAGGGGTCAACTATTTTCACTAAATTGGACTTGCGGGGTGCCTATAATTTGGTGAGAATACACCAAGGTGATGAATGGAAGACGGCATTCAATATCTGTGATGGTCATTATGAATATCTAGTCATGCCCTTCGGCCTTTGCAGCGCCCTGGCTGTCTTTCAAGACTTCATCAATTAAATATTCCGGGATATCCTCAACAAATTTCTCATCGTCTATCTGGATGACATTTTGATCTTTTCCAAGTCCACCCAGGAACACGTCAGCCACGTTAAACAGGTACTGTTACGCCTTCGAGAGAATCACCTATTTGCCAAATTGGAGAAATGTCAATTCCATCAAACCTCCACACCATTCTTAGGATATATCATTTCCGATTCCGGCTTTTTGATGGATCCAGATGTGAAAAACGGGTAAACAGCCAGTTAACCCACCAGGCGCTCAGAAAATGTAACTGCAGCTGTGGAATGGTGTTTTAACAATGAATCTGATTGAAGGGTGCCACTATCCCCCAGTGTGTGTTGGAATATATGTAATTCTCTACAACTGGCTAGCTGTAAGCACAATGAAGTTGGAGAAAGACTTGAAGGGAAATAACTTACAGTTGCACTGGGGGACGTGATGAAGTGGCCCGTCTGTCTTCCTGCATGAACAATGCTGTGTGTCCCTCTGTCTGCGATGTCTCTTGCTGGAATGATGGGAAGATCTTCTCACGTTGCCAGCACTCTCTTCCGCCGCCAACCCTGCACCCGCTCGTTCGCGGTGGGTGGTCACCTGACCGGCGGCAGTGCCGGTACTTCCGGATGCAGCGGGGAGACCCAGATACACCATACACAGCCCGGCGTGCAGGCAGCAGGCACCAGAACACTAGAAATCCTCCCCAGAGAGGTCAGTACGCCGCACAGCCGTGGAACAAAACTTCAGAGAAGGCTGATCAGTGAAACATGAAGCTTTAATAGAACAAAGTGCAAACGGATCCTCTTGACGCGTTTCGGCCCATCAGGCCTTTGTCAAAAGAGTGATCCGTTTGTAAAAACATGAGGCATATATAGCAGATGCAAGTTACAACACCTGTGGTCAAGCCCCAAACAAATGGGTAACAGGTGTACATCCTGACATTGCTAATAATGGCATGTAGAGTTAAAAACCTAACTGGGGTTAAAAATGACCAATCTATATGCGTGGCAAGAAAAAAAACATGTACAATACAATGCATGTTTAACCAAAATCACTGGTATATTGGTCATGAGAACTAAAACCATGTACATTAAAAGAAAAAAACAAAAAGCACAAATGTAAATAAAGTTTTTGATGAAATACAACCATTATATTATGAAATCGCCCGGACTCCTGATTATTTAATCTTTGCAAGAGAAAATTAAGAGAGCTGTCATTCACGAATAACTTGTTGGTGTTACTGTTTAAATAATAATTGTCTTGACAATGGAACAATAAAATACAATGAAATATATTAACAAAGGAATAATTATGAAACCAAATAAAAAGGGGGGGGGGAAAGGGGTAGTGAGGGGGTGGGTGGGGGTGAGGTAAGGAAGGGGTAAGAAGGGAGGGGAAGGGTATGGGGGGGGTGGGTGGGGGTGGGGGGTGAGTGGAGAGAGGGGAGGAGAAAGCTGGGGGGGGGGGGAGGGGGGAGGGGGGAGGGGAAGGGGGGAAGGGAAAGAGAAGGAAACATATGATAAATATGTACATATACTTTATGCATAAATTAATCTCCAAGAAAATGTTTCAGTTCCCATTCAACATTTAGGCCGTGAGGCTGCAAAGTATTCAAGGAAAATATCCATGACATCTCCTTTTTGTTAAGTCGGTTCAATCTATCGCCTCCCCTAATGCAAGAGGGGACGTGTTCGACCGCACAGAATGAGAAATTTTTAAGTCCACCAAGTGGACATTGTACAAAATGTTTGGATAATGGATGTAATAAATCTTTCTTATTGATTAACCTGACATGTTCTAAGATACGAATGTACAAAGATCTGATGGTTCTTCCCACATATTTATGTCGACATCCGCATGTAATCACATATACAACGTGACTTGTTTGACAGTTGATAAAGGTGTTGATTCTATGTTTACCTTTTGGAAACAATGTGTGTACTCTCTTGGTTGGTGTAGCATATTTGCAACATTTGCAGAAACTGCATCTGAAAAAACCTCTGGGTATGTTACTCATACGGGATTGACTTGGAGGTTTATACAAGCTTTTAGAAATGGAAGAGGCTAATGTGTTGGCCCTTCTGAAAGCAAATCTGGGACCGTGTGTCGTATATATATCTAAATCTTTGTCCAATTTCAATATGTTCCAGTGTTTGGACACTATCTGTCTAATTTGTGACGCCTGTCTGCTAAATTTTGTAATGAATAATGGCATGTCTTGAAAATTTGTTTGTTTATTTTTAATTTTCTTTTTCAATAGATCCACACGGTCCACAGTTTTAGCATTAAGAAGGGCCACATCAACATCAGCTTTATTGTATCCCCTGGATAAGAATTTATCACTTAGTGTTTTGGAGTGTTTCAAGAAGGTTTCTGGGTCTGAACAAAGGCGTCTATAACGCAGAAATTGTCCCTTAGGGATCCCACGTATTAATGTTTTAGGATGACTGCTTCTGGCGTGTAGATATGAATTTCTGGCATGTGGTTTTGTGTATATATCAGTTTGTATACCAGTGATAGGGTCACCATGGATAGTCACATCAAGGTAATTAATTTTAACAGTATCAGTTTCAAAAGTAAAGTGAAGATTTATATTGTTAGTATTGAGAGTTTCAATGAATGTGTGAAGACTATTTAGATCACCCTCCCAAATGAAAATCAAATCATCAATGAAACGTTTATAAAAGATGATGTTAGAGCGAAATGAATTAGTGCTACCATAAATGTGAATAGATTCCCATAAACCCATAAACAAATTAGCATATGAGGGTGCAAAAGAAGTCCCCATAGCTGTGCCCTGTTTTTGAAGAAAAAATTGTGTGTCAAAAAGGAAATAGTTGTGTGTAAGTAAGAAGAGGATAGAATCAGTGATAAAAGTGATTTGTGCTATGGAAAGTGTAGAAAGTTGCAAGTAGTGGTTAATGGCCCTTAGGCCGTGCTCGTGTTCAATAATAGTGTACAGTGATGTGACGTCCATGGTGACCCATCGATACCCCTCCTTCCAGGATACATCTTCTAATGAATTTAGCAATGCTGTAGTGTCTTCAATGAATGAAGGTAAGGTTTTTACAATGGGTTGGAGGAATTTATCCACATAACGTGAAACACCATCTCCCAAAGATCCAATACTGGAGACAATGGGCCTCCCCGGGGGGTTCTCCAGTGATTTATGGATCTTTGGGAGATGGTGGAAAATTGGAATTGTAGGGAACTCACATGCCAGATATTGCCGTTCTTTGTTAGATAAAACATACAAAGTATCGCCAAGTTCTAAGAGATCTTGAAGCTCTCCCAAAAACCCTCTAGTTGGGTCTGATTTTAGTGTGGCGTAAAATTCTTTGTTGCTCAAAAGTCTTAAAGCCTCGTCCCGGTATTTGATGGATGACTGTACAACTATTGCTCCTCCCTTATCTGCATTTTTTATAATTATGTCTGTATTTTTCTTTAGTAGATCTAAATCAATTCTTTCCTGTGGGGTAAGATTATCTGATGAATATGATGAATCAGAGAATGAGTAGCCTTTGGCTAGTAACCTCAAATCTCTGTCCACCAGTCTCTCAAATGTTGACAGACATGGGCCCTTGGTGTTATTTGGCACAAATAAGGATCGTTTTTTAAGTTTGGAATCAATGTGACCGAAAAAGGGAGGTTCAATAGTTGACTCTGTGTGTCCCTCATCATATAAGGACTGCATATCAAACTCAACCGTGCTTTCAGCAAAGGTTGGAGCCTTAATCACAATAGCATTGTCAATGGTGGTTTGAGATGTGTTTATAACAGACTGTGATGGAGTTTTAGTAATATTTTTTGAAAACAATTTCTTAAGAGCCCATTTGCGTGTGTATTTTTGTAAGTCAATTATCGTTGTGAAGAGGTCAAAATTTTCTTGTGGGGCGTAATTCAAGCCTTTATTGAGCAACAATATTTGGGATGATGTCAAGGTCAGGTCAGAAATATTAATGACATTGTTATGTTGAGGATCTAAGAATATTTTTTCCTCTTGTTGTCTGTCCCGTATGATTTTTCTGTTTTTCTTGCCCCTTCTACACTTTTTGAGTTTTTTGACTGGGTATTGTCAGAATTAGAGTGTAATGGTCGTGTGCGATCTTCCCTAGAGTTCGTCATGTATGTTCTGTCAAAATACCCGCCCTCTGAGTCTTTGGTAATGTGTTTGTCATGGGCGATGAAAGAGACGGATGGTCTGTCATTGTAATCAGAGGAATCAGTGTCAAAACTTTGTCTCCGTTCTGTATGAGGTGATTTTAAAATCGATCTGGTGTTAGGTTTTGATGTATTAACCTCCTCTTCTGACGACCACCTGCGTGGTGTGGATTGGGAGGGAAATCTATTTCTATTGAAATCCCTAGTGGGGACAGGTCTCTCCCAGACATAGACCTGACCTTTCTCGTAGTCAGTCCTATCTCTGGAGAATTTATCCTGTTTTTTATCAATAACACCTTTCTCCATTTTATCAATATTTTGTAGGAGAATTTTATCATTGTGGGGAAACCTGTCCATATCTTTGAATCTATATAATTCTTTTTTCATACGTTCTATATCAGATGTTAATATTTTCTTTTCATTAACTTTGGCCCCAACAATTAATTCAATAAGTTGTTTGGAACATTCGTCCAATATTTTTCTCCATTGGAATTGGAACTCGGTATTAGGGAACCCAAACGATGGCATTTTTTTGATTCTTAGTCCTCTGGGGATGCGCTTGGTCTTTAAATAGTTTTCCAGAGTTATAATGTCCCAAAAGAGACGAATGTCCTGAGTTAGGAGTCTTTCAAGTTTAACGAAATGATCAATAAGATCAGTGGAATTTTCACAGGTTAAATTCCCTGGTATATCATCAAAGATATGAAGAGCTCTTTTGGTCCTTTCGGTATTATTGCCACATTTTTGTACATATGTAGTTGGCAGCTCAATCATAGTCTCTTGATCCTCATCCATGCTGATAGAAAAAAGATGCTTTTCTTATGCAAACAATTTGTTAAAAAAATATATATAGCAAATAAATTTGATGTGTCCGGGTATATCAAAATATTGAAAAAATTAATGATCACCGTCAGCCTTAGATCAAATCTGGAGGTATTGAATAATGCTCAATGTCAATTCCAATAGTATGTGCAATGAATAGCCTCCTTAACAGAGTGATTTCAAGCTGCCTGTAATAATATCACAGATGTGAGAAACGGGTAAACAGCCAGTTAACCCACCAGGCGCTCAGAAAATGTAACTGCAGCTGTGGAATGGTGTTTTAACAATGAATCTGATTGAAGGGTGCCACTATCCCCCAGTGTGTGTTGGAATATATGTAATTCTCTACAACTGGCTAGCTGTAAGCACAATGAAGTTGGAGAAAGACTTGAAGGGAAATAACTTACAGTTGCACTGGGGGACGTGATGAAGTGGCCCGTCTGTCTTCCTGCATGAACAATGCTGTGTGTCCCTCTGTCTGCGATGTCTCTTGCTGGAATGATGGGAAGATCTTCTCACGTTGCCAGCACTCTCTTCCGCCGCCAACCCTGCACCCGCTCGTTCGCGGTGGGTGGTCACCTGACCGGCGGCAGTGCCGGTACTTCCGGATGCAGCGGGGAGACCCAGATACACCATACACAGCCCGGCGTGCAGGCAGCAGGCACCAGAACACTAGAAATCCTCCCCAGAGAGGTCAGTACGCCGCACAGCCGTGGAACAAAACTTCAGAGAAGGCTGATCAGTGAAACATGAAGCTTTAATAGAACAAAGTGCAAACGGATCCTCTTGACGCGTTTCGGCCCATCAGGCCTTTGTCAAAAGAGTGATCCGTTTGTAAAAACATGAGGCATATATAGCAGATGCAAGTTACAACACCTGTGGTCAAGCCCCAAACAAATGGGTAACAGGTGTACATCCTGACATTGCTAATAATGGCATGTAGAGTTAAAAACCTAACTGGGGTTAAAAATGACCAATCTATATGCGTGGCAAGAAAAAAAACATATACAATACAATGCATGTTTAACCAAAATCACTGGTATATTGGTCATGAGAACTAAAACCATGTACATTAAAAGAAAAAAACAAAAAGCACAAATGTAAATAAAGTTTTTGATGAAATACAACCATTATATTATGAAATCGCCCGGACTCCTGATTATTTAATCTTTGCAAGAGAAAATTAAGAGAGCTGTCATTCACGAATAACTTGTTGGTGTTACTGTTTAAATAATAATTGTCTTGACAATGGAACAATAAAATACAATGAAATATATTAACAAAGGAATAATTATGAAACCAAATAAAAAGGGGGGGGGGAAAGGGGTAGTGAGGGGGTGGGTGGGGGTGAGGTAAGGAAGGGGTAAGAAGGGAGGGGAAGGGTATGGGGGGGGTGGGTGGGGGTGGGGGGTGAGTGGAGAGAGGGGAGGAGAAAGCTGGGGGGGGGGGGAGGGGGGAGGGGGGAGGGGAAGGGGGGAAGGGAAAGAGAAGGAAACATATGATAAATATGTACATATACTTTATGCATAAATTAATCTCCAAGAAAATGTTTCAGTTCCCATTCAACATTTAGGCCGTGAGGCTGCAAAGTATTCAAGGAAAATATCCATGACATCTCCTTTTTGTTAAGTCGGTTCAATCTATCGCCTCCCCTAATGCAAGAGGGGACGTGTTCGACCGCACAGAATGAGAAATTTTTAAGTCCACCAAGTGGACATTGTACAAAATGTTTGGATAATGGATGTAATAAATCTTTCTTATTGATTAACCTGACATGTTCTAAGATACGAATGTACAAAGATCTGATGGTTCTTCCCACATATTTATGTCGACATCCGCATGTAATCACATATACAACGTGACTTGTTTGACAGTTGATAAAGGTGTTGATTCTATGTTTACCTTTTGGAAACAATGTGTGTACTCTCTTGGTTGGTGTAGCATATTTGCAACATTTGCAGAAACTGCATCTGAAAAAACCTCTGGGTATGTTACTCATACGGGATTGACTTGGAGGTTTATACAAGCTTTTAGAAATGGAAGAGGCTAATGTGTTGGCCCTTCTGAAAGCAAATCTGGGACCGTGTGTCGTATATATATCTAAATCTTTGTCCAATTTCAATATGTTCCAGTGTTTGGACACTATCTGTCTAATTTGTGACGCCTGTCTGCTAAATTTTGTAATGAATAATGGCATGTCTTGAAAATTTGTTTGTTTATTTTTAATTTTCTTTTTCAATAGATCCACACGGTCCACAGTTTTAGCATTAAGAAGGGCCACATCAACATCAGCTTTATTGTATCCCCTGGATAAGAATTTATCACTTAGTGTTTTGGAGTGTTTCAAGAAGGTTTCTGGGTCTGAACAAAGGCGTCTATAACGCAGAAATTGTCCCTTAGGGATCCCACGTATTAATGTTTTAGGATGACTGCTTCTGGCGTGTAGATATGAATTTCTGGCATGTGGTTTTGTGTATATATCAGTTTGTATACCAGTGATAGGGTCACCATGGATAGTCACATCAAGGTAATTAATTTTAACAGTATCAGTTTCAAAAGTAAAGTGAAGATTTATATTGTTAGTATTGAGAGTTTCAATGAATGTGTGAAGACTATTTAGATCACCCTCCCAAATGAAAATCAAATCATCAATGAAACGTTTATAAAAGATGATGTTAGAGCGAAATGAATTAGTGCTACCATAAATGTGAATAGATTCCCATAAACCCATAAACAAATTAGCATATGAGGGTGCAAAAGAAGTCCCCATAGCTGTGCCCTGTTTTTGAAGAAAAAATTGTGTGTCAAAAAGGAAATAGTTGTGTGTAAGTAAGAAGAGGATAGAATCAGTGATAAAAGTGATTTGTGCTATGGAAAGTGTAGAAAGTTGCAAGTAGTGGTTAATGGCCCTTAGGCCGTGCTCGTGTTCAATAATAGTGTACAGTGATGTGACGTCCATGGTGACCCATCGATACCCCTCCTTCCAGGATACATCTTCTAATGAATTTAGCAATGCTGTAGTGTCTTCAATGAATGAAGGTAAGGTTTTTACAATGGGTTGGAGGAATTTATCCACATAACGTGAAACACCATCTCCCAAAGATCCAATACTGGAGACAATGGGCCTCCCCGGGGGGTTCTCCAGTGATTTATGGATCTTTGGGAGATGGTGGAAAATTGGAATTGTAGGGAACTCACATGCCAGATATTGCCGTTCTTTGTTAGATAAAACATACAAAGTATCGCCAAGTTCTAAGAGATCTTGAAGCTCTCCCAAAAACCCTCTAGTTGGGTCTGATTTTAGTGTGGCGTAAAATTCTTTGTTGCTCAAAAGTCTTAAAGCCTCGTCCCGGTATTTGATGGATGACTGTACAACTATTGCTCCTCCCTTATCTGCATTTTTTATAATTATGTCTGTATTTTTCTTTAGTAGATCTAAATCAATTCTTTCCTGTGGGGTAAGATTATCTGATGAATATGATGAATCAGAGAATGAGTAGCCTTTGGCTAGTAACCTCAAATCTCTGTCCACCAGTCTCTCAAATGTTGACAGACATGGGCCCTTGGTGTTATTTGGCACAAATAAGGATCGTTTTTTAAGTTTGGAATCAATGTGACCGAAAAAGGGAGGTTCAATAGTTGACTCTGTGTGTCCCTCATCATATAAGGACTGCATATCAAACTCAACCGTGCTTTCAGCAAAGGTTGGAGCCTTAATCACAATAGCATTGTCAATGGTGGTTTGAGATGTGTTTATAACAGACTGTGATGGAGTTTTAGTAATATTTTTTGAAAACAATTTCTTAAGAGCCCATTTGCGTGTGTATTTTTGTAAGTCAATTATCGTTGTGAAGAGGTCAAAATTTTCTTGTGGGGCGTAATTCAAGCCTTTATTGAGCAACAATATTTGGGATGATGTCAAGGTCAGGTCAGAAATATTAATGACATTGTTATGTTGAGGATCTAAGAATATTTTTTCCTCTTGTTGTCTGTCCCGTATGATTTTTCTGTTTTTCTTGCCCCTTCTACACTTTTTGAGTTTTTTGACTGGGTATTGTCAGAATTAGAGTGTAATGGTCGTGTGCGATCTTCCCTAGAGTTCGTCATGTATGTTCTGTCAAAATACCCGCCCTCTGAGTCTTTGGTAATGTGTTTGTCATGGGCGATGAAAGAGACGGATGGTCTGTCATTGTAATCAGAGGAATCAGTGTCAAAACTTTGTCTCCGTTCTGTATGAGGTGATTTTAAAATCGATCTGGTGTTAGGTTTTGATGTATTAACCTCCTCTTCTGACGACCACCTGCGTGGTGTGGATTGGGAGGGAAATCTATTTCTATTGAAATCCCTAGTGGGGACAGGTCTCTCCCAGACATAGACCTGACCTTTCTCGTAGTCAGTCCTATCTCTGGAGAATTTATCCTGTTTTTTATCAATAACACCTTTCTCCATTTTATCAATATTTTGTAGGAGAATTTTATCATTGTGGGGAAACCTGTCCATATCTTTGAATCTATATAATTCTTTTTTCATACGTTCTATATCAGATGTTAATATTTTCTTTTCATTAACTTTGGCCCCAACAATTAATTCAATAAGTTGTTTGGAACATTCGTCCAATATTTTTCTCCATTGGAATTGGAACTCGGTATTAGGGAACCCAAACGATGGCATTTTTTTGATTCTTAGTCCTCTGGGGATGCGCTTGGTCTTTAAATAGTTTTCCAGAGTTATAATGTCCCAAAAGAGACGAATGTCCTGAGTTAGGAGTCTTTCAAGTTTAACGAAATGATCAATAAGATCAGTGGAATTTTCACAGGTTAAATTCCCTGGTATATCATCAAAGATATGAAGAGCTCTTTTGGTCCTTTCGGTATTATTGCCACATTTTTGTACATATGTAGTTGGCAGCTCAATCATAGTCTCTTGATCCTCATCCATGCTGATAGAAAAAAGATGCTTTTCTTATGCAAACAATTTGTTAAAAAAATATATATAGCAAATAAATTTGATGTGTCCGGGTATATCAAAATATTGAAAAAATTAATGATCACCGTCAGCCTTAGATCAAATCTGGAGGTATTGAATAATGCTCAATGTCAATTCCAATAGTATGTGCAATGAATAGCCTCCTTAACAGAGTGATTTCAAGCTGCCTGTAATAATATCACAGATGTGAAAAACGGGTAAACAGCCAGTTAACCCACCAGGCGCTCAGAAAATGTAACTGCAGCTGTGGAATGGTGTTTTAACAATGAATCTGATTGAAGGGTGCCACTATCCCCCAGTGTGTGTTGGAATATATGTAATTCTCTACAACTGGCTAGCTGTAAGCACAATGAAGTTGGAGAAAGACTTGAAGGGAAATAACTTACAGTTGCACTGGGGGACGTGATGAAGTGGCCCGTCTGTCTTCCTGCATGAACAATGCTGTGTGTCCCTCTGTCTGCGATGTCTCTTGCTGGAATGATGGGAAGATCTTCTCACGTTGCCAGCACTCTCTTCCGCCGCCAACCCTGCACCCGCTCGTTCGCGGTGGGTGGTCACCTGACCGGCGGCAGTGCCGGTACTTCCGGATGCAGCGGGGAGACCCAGATACACCATACACAGCCCGGCGTGCAGGCAGCAGGCACCAGAACACTAGAAATCCTCCCCAGAGAGGTCAGTACGCCGCACAGCCGTGGAACAAAACTTCAGAGAAGGCTGATCAGTGAAACATGAAGCTTTAATAGAACAAAGTGCAAACGGATCCTCTTGACGCGTTTCGGCCCATCAGGCCTTTGTCAAAAGAGTGATCCGTTTGTAAAAACATGAGGCATATATAGCAGATGCAAGTTACAACACCTGTGGTCAAGCCCCAAACAAATGGGTAACAGGTGTACATCCTGACATTGCTAATAATGGCATGTAGAGTTAAAAACCTAACTGGGGTTAAAAATGACCAATCTATATGCGTGGCAAGAAAAAAAACATATACAATACAATGCATGTTTAACCAAAATCACTGGTATATTGGTCATGAGAACTAAAACCATGTACATTAAAAGAAAAAAACAAAAAGCACAAATGTAAATAAAGTTTTTGATGAAATACAACCATTATATTATGAAATCGCCCGGACTCCTGATTATTTAATCTTTGCAAGAGAAAATTAAGAGAGCTGTCATTCACGAATAACTTGTTGGTGTTACTGTTTAAATAATAATTGTCTTGACAATGGAACAATAAAATACAATGAAATATATTAACAAAGGAATAATTATGAAACCAAATAAAAAGGGGGGGGGGAAAGGGGTAGTGAGGGGGTGGGTGGGGGTGAGGTAAGGAAGGGGTAAGAAGGGAGGGGAAGGGTATGGGGGGGGTGGGTGGGGGTGGGGGGTGAGTGGAGAGAGGGGAGGAGAAAGCTGGGGGGGGGGGGAGGGGGGAGGGGGGAGGGGAAGGGGGGAAGGGAAAGAGAAGGAAACATATGATAAATATGTACATATACTTTATGCATAAATTAATCTCCAAGAAAATGTTTCAGTTCCCATTCAACATTTAGGCCGTGAGGCTGCAAAGTATTCAAGGAAAATATCCATGACATCTCCTTTTTGTTAAGTCGGTTCAATCTATCGCCTCCCCTAATGCAAGAGGGGACGTGTTCGACCGCACAGAATGAGAAATTTTTAAGTCCACCAAGTGGACATTGTACAAAATGTTTGGATAATGGATGTAATAAATCTTTCTTATTGATTAACCTGACATGTTCTAAGATACGAATGTACAAAGATCTGATGGTTCTTCCCACATATTTATGTCGACATCCGCATGTAATCACATATACAACGTGACTTGTTTGACAGTTGATAAAGGTGTTGATTCTATGTTTACCTTTTGGAAACAATGTGTGTACTCTCTTGGTTGGTGTAGCATATTTGCAACATTTGCAGAAACTGCATCTGAAAAAACCTCTGGGTATGTTACTCATACGGGATTGACTTGGAGGTTTATACAAGCTTTTAGAAATGGAAGAGGCTAATGTGTTGGCCCTTCTGAAAGCAAATCTGGGACCGTGTGTCGTATATATATCTAAATCTTTGTCCAATTTCAATATGTTCCAGTGTTTGGACACTATCTGTCTAATTTGTGACGCCTGTCTGCTAAATTTTGTAATGAATAATGGCATGTCTTGAAAATTTGTTTGTTTATTTTTAATTTTCTTTTTCAATAGATCCACACGGTCCACAGTTTTAGCATTAAGAAGGGCCACATCAACATCAGCTTTATTGTATCCCCTGGATAAGAATTTATCACTTAGTGTTTTGGAGTGTTTCAAGAAGGTTTCTGGGTCTGAACAAAGGCGTCTATAACGCAGAAATTGTCCCTTAGGGATCCCACGTATTAATGTTTTAGATGACTGCTTCTGGCGTGTAGATATGAATTTCTGGCATGTGGTTTTGTGTATATATCAGTTTGTATACCAGTGATAGGGTCACCATGGATAGTCACATCAAGGTAATTAATTTTAACAGTATCAGTTTCAAAAGTAAAGTGAAGATTTATATTGTTAGTATTGAGAGTTTCAATGAATGTGTGAAGACTATTTAGATCACCCTCCCAAATGAAAATCAAATCATCAATGAAACGTTTATAAAAGATGATGTTAGAGCGAAATGAATTAGTGCTACCATAAATGTGAATAGATTCCCATAAACCCATAAACAAATTAGCATATGAGGGTGCAAAAGAAGTCCCCATAGCTGTGCCCTGTTTTTGAAGAAAAAATTGTGTGTCAAAAAGGAAATAGTTGTGTGTAAGTAAGAAGAGGATAGAATCAGTGATAAAAGTGATTTGTGCTATGGAAAGTGTAGAAAGTTGCAAGTAGTGGTTAATGGCCCTTAGGCCGTGCTCGTGTTCAATAATAGTGTACAGTGATGATAGTGTACAGTCCATGGTGACCCATCGATACCCTCCTTCCAGGATACATCTTCTAATGAATTTAGCAATGCTAATGATTTAAACAGTAACACCAACAAGTTATTCGTGAATGACAGCTCTCTTAATTTTCTCTTGCAAAGATTAAATAATCAGGAGTCCGGGCGATTTCATAATATAATGGTTGTATTTCATCAAAAACTTTATTTACATTTGTGCTTTTTGTTTTTTTCTTTTAATGTACATGGTTTTAGTTCTCATGACCAATATACCAGTGATTTTGGTTAAACATGCATTGTATTGTATATGTTTTTTTTCTTGCCACGCATATAGATTGGTCATTTTTAACCCCAGTTAGGTTTTTAACTCTACATGCCATTATTAGCAATGTCAGGATGTACACCTGTTACCCATTTGTTTGGGGCTTGACCACAGGTGTTGTAACTTGCATCTGCTATATATGCCTCATGTTTTTACAAACGGATCACTCTTTTGACAAAGGCCTGATGGGCCGAAACGCGTCAAGAGGATCCGTTTGCACTTTGTTCTATTAAAGCTTCATGTTTCACTGATCAGCCTTCTCTGAAGTTTTGTTCCACGGCTGTGCGGCGTACTGACCTCTCTGGGAGGATTTCTAGTGTTCTGGTGCCTGCTGCCTGCACGCCGGGCTGTGTATGGTGTATCTGGGTCTCCCCGCTGCATCCGGAAGTACCGGCACTGCCGCCGGTCAGGTGACCACCCACCGCGAACGAGCGGGTGCAGGGTTGGCGGCGGAAGAGAGTGCTGGCAACGTGAGAAGATCTTCCCATCATTCCAGCAAGAGACATCGCAGACAGAGGGACACACAGCATTGTTCATGCAGGAAGACAGACGGGCCACTTCATCACGTCCCCCAGTGCAACTGTAAGTTATTTCCCTTCAAGTCTTTCTCCAACTTCATTGTGCTTACAGCTAGCCAGTTGTAGAGAATTACATATATTCCAACACACACTGGGGGATAGTGGCACCCTTCAATCAGATTCATTGTTAAAACACCATTCCACAGCTGCAGTTACATTTTCTGAGCGCCTGGTGGGTTAACTGGCTGTTTACCCGTTTTTCACATCTGTGATATTATTACAGGCAGCTTGAAATCACTCTGTTAAGGAGGCTATTCATTGCACATACTATTGGAATTGACATTGAGCATTATTCAATACCTCCAGATTTGATCTAAGGCTGACGGTGATCATTAATTTTTTCAATATTTTGATATACCCGGACACATCAAATTTATTTGCTATATATATTTTTTTAACAAATTGTTTGCATAAGAAAAGCATCTTTTTTCTATCAGCATGGATGAGGATCAAGAGACTATGATTGAGCTGCCAACTACATATGTACAAAAATGTGGCAATAATACCGAAAGGACCAAAAGAGCTCTTCATATCTTTGATGATATACCAGGGAATTTAACCTGTGAAAATTCCACTGATCTTATTGATCATTTCGTTAAACTTGAAAGACTCCTAACTCAGGACATTCGTCTCTTTTGGGGACATTATAACTCTGGAAAACTATTTAAAGACCAAGCGCATCCCCAGAGGACTAAGAATCAAAAAAATGCCATCGTTTGGGTTCCCTAATACCGAGTTCCAATTCCAA
>NC_134495.1:43078435-43250054 GCF_040206685.1 Ascaphus truei
AAAGGGGTAGGTGAGGGGGTGGGTGGGGGGTGAGGTAAGGAAGGGGTAAGAAGGGAGGGGAAGGGGTATGGGGGGGTGGTGGGTGGGGGTGGGGGGGTGAGTGGAGAGAGGGAGGAGAAAGCTGGGGGGGGGGGGAGGGGGGAGGGGGGAGGGGAGAGGGGGGAAGGGAAAGAGAAGGAAACATATGATAAATATGTACATATACTTTATGCATAAATTAATCTCCAAGAAAATGTTCAGTTCCATTCAACATTTAGGCCGTGAGGCTGCAAAGTATTCAAGGAAAATATCCATGACATCTCCTTTTTGTTAAGTCGGTTCAATCTATCGCCTCCCCTAATGCAAGAGGGGACGTGTTCGACCGCACAGAATGAGAATTTTTAAGTCCACCCAAGTGGACATTGTACAAAATGTTTGGATAATGGATGTAATAAATCTTTCTTATTGATTAACCTGACATGTTCTAAGATACGAATGTACACAAGATCTGATGGTTCTTCCCACATATTTATAGTCGACATCCGCATGTAATCACATATACAACGTGACTTGTTTGACAGTTGATAAAGGTGTTGATTCTATGTTTACCTTTTGGAAACAATGTGTGTACTCTCTTGGTTGGTGTAGCATATTTGCAACATTTGCAGAAACTGCATCTGAAACAAACCTCTGGGTATGGTACTCATACGGGATTGACTTGGAGGTTTACTACAAGGCTTTTAGAAATGGAAGAGGCTAATGTGTTGGCCCTTCTGAAAGCAAATCTGGGACCGTGTGTCGTATATATATCTAAATCTTTGTCCAATTTCAATATGTTCCAGGTGTTTGGACACTATCGTGTCTAATTTGTGACGCCTGTCTGCTAAATTTTGTAATGAATAATGGCATGTCTTGAAAATTTGTTTGTTTATTTTTAATTTTCTTTTTCAATAGATCCACACGGTCCACAGTTTTAGCATTAAGAAGGGCCACATCAACATCAGCTTTATTGTATCCCTGGATAAGAATTTATCACTTAGTGTTTTGGAGTGTTTCAAGAAGGGTGTTTCTGGGTCTGAACAAAGGCGTCTATAACGCAGAAAGTTGTCCCTTAGGGATCCCACGTATTAATGTTTTAGGATGACTGCTTCTGGCGTGTAGATATGAATTTCTGGCATGTGGTTTTGTGTATATATCAGTTTGTATACCAGTGATAGGGTCACCATGGATAGTCACATCAAGGTAATTAATTTTAACAGTATCAGTTTCAAAAGTAAAGTGAAGATTGTATATTGTTAGTATTGAGAGTTTCAATGAATGTGTGAAGACTATTTAGATCACCCTCCCAAATGAAAATCAAATCCTCAATGAAACGTTTATAAAAGATGATGTTAGAGCGAAATGAATTAGTGCTACCATAAATGTGAATAGATTCCCATAAACCCAGTAAACAAATTAGCATATGAGGGTGCAAAAGAAGTCCCCCATAGCTGTGCCCTGTTTTTGAAGAAAAAATTGTGTGTCAAAAAGGAAATAGTTGTGTGTAAGTAAGAAGAGGATAGAATCAGTGATAAAAGTGATTTGTGCTATGGAAAGTGTAGAAAGTTGCAAGTAGTGGTTATGGCCCTTAGGCCGTGGCTCGTGTTCAATAATAGTGTACAGTGATGATAGTGTACAGTCCATGGTGACCCATCGATACCCTCCTTCCAGGATACATCTTCTAATGAATTTAGCAATGCTAAATGAATTTAAACAGTAACACCAACAAGTTATTCGTGAATGACAGCTCTCTTAATTTTCTCTTGCAAAGATTAAAAGTAATCAGGAGTCCGGCCGGCGATTTCATAATATCATGGTTGTATTTCATCAAAAACTTGTATTTACATTTGTGCTTTTTGTTTTTTTCTTTTAATGTACATGGTTTTAGTTCTCATGACCAATATACCAGTGATTTTGGTTAAACATGCATTGTATTGTATATGTTTTTTTTTCTTGCCACGCATATAGATTGGTCATTTTTAACCCCAGTTAGGTTTTTAACTCTACATGCCATTATTAGCAATGTCAGGATGTACACCTGTTACCCATTTGTTTGGGGCTTGACCACAGGTGTTGTAACTTGCATCTGCTATATATGCCTCATGTTTTTACAAACGGATCACTCTTTTGACAAAGGCCTGATGGGCCGAAACGCGTCAAGAGGATCCGTTTGCACTTTGTTCTATTAAAGCTTCATGTTTCACTGATCAGCCTTCTCTGAAGTTTTGTTCCACGGCTGTGCGGCGTACTGACCTCTCTGGGGAGGATTTCTAGTGTTCTGGTGCCTGCTGCCTGCACGCCGGGCTGTGTATGGTGTATCTGGGTCTCCCCGCTGCATCCGGAAGTACCGGCACTGCCGCCGGTCAGGTGACCACCCACCGCGAACGAGCGGGTGCAGGGTTGGCGGCGGAAGAGAGTGCTGGCAACGTGAGAAGATCTTCCCATCATTCCAGCAAGAGACATCGCAGACAGAGGGACACACAGCATTGTTCATGCAGGAAGACAGACGGGCCACTTCATCACGTCCCCCAGTGCAACTGTAAGTTATTTCCCTTCAAGTCTTTCTCCAACTTCATTGTGCTTACAGCTAGCCAGTTGTAGAGAATTACATATATTCCAACACACACTGGGGGATAGTGGCACCCTTCAATCAGATTCATTGTTAAAACACCATTCCACAGCTGCAGTTACATTTTCTGAGCGCCTGGTGGGTTAACTGGCTGTTTACCCGTTTTTCACATCTGTGATATTATTACAGGCAGCTTGAAATCACTCTGTTAAGGAGGCTATTCATTGCACATACTATTGGAATTGACATTGAGCATTATTCAATACCTCCAGATTTGATCTAAGGCTGACGGTGATCATTAATTTTTTCAATATTTTGATATACCCGGACACATCAAATTTATTTGCTATATATATTTTTTTAACAAATTGTTTGCATAAGAAAAGCATCTTTTTTCTATCAGCATGGATGAGGATCAAGAGACTATGATTGAGCTGCCAACTACATATGTACAAAAATGTGGCAATAATACCGAAAGGACCAAAAGAGCTCTTCATATCTTTGATGATATACCAGGGAATTTAACCTGTGAAAATTCCACTGATCTTATTGATCATTTCGTTAAACTTGAAAGACTCCTAACTCAGGACATTCGTCTCTTTTGGGACATTATAACTCTGGAAAACTATTTAAAGACCAAGCGCATCCCCAGAGGACTAAGAATCAAAAAAATGCCATCGTTTGGGTTCCCTAATACCGAGTTCCAATTCCAATGGAGAAAAATATTGGACGAATGTTCCAAACAACTTATTGAATTAATTGTTGGGGCCAAAGTTAATGAAAAGAAAATATTAACATCTGATATAGAACGTATGAAAAAAGAATTATATAGATTCAAAGATATGGACAGGTTTCCCCACAATGATAAAATTCTCCTACAAAATATTGATAAAATGGAGAAAGGTGTTATTGATAAAAAACAGGATAAATTCTCCAGAGATAGGACTGACTACGAGAAAGGTCAGGTCTATGTCTGGGAGAGACCTGTCCCCACTAGGGATTTCAATAGAAATAGATTTCCCTCCCAATCCACACCACGCAGGTGGTCGTCAGAAGAGGAGGTTAATACATCAAAACCTAACACCAGATCGATTTTAAAATCACCTCATACAGAACGGAGACAAAGTTTTGACACTGATTCCTCTGATTACAATGACAGACCATCCGTCTCTTTCATCGCCCATGACAAACACATTACCAAAGACTCAGAGGGCGGGTATTTTGACAGAACATACATGACGAACTCTAGGGAAGATCGCACACGACCATTACACTCTAATTCTGACAATACCCAGTCAAAAAACTCAAAAAGTGTAGAAGGGGCAAGAAAAACAGAAAAATCATACGGGACAGACAACAAGAGGAAAAAATATTCTTAGATCCTCAACATAACAATGTCATTAATATTTCTGACCTGACCTTGACATCATCCCAAATATTGTTGCTCAATAAAGGCTTGAATTACGCCCCACAAGAAAATTTTGACCTCTTCACAACGATAATTGACTTACAAAAATACACACGCAAATGGGCTCTTAAGAAATTGTTTTCAAAAAATATTACTAAAACTCCATCACAGTCTGTTATAAACACATCTCAAACCACCATTGACAATGCTATTGTGATTAAGGCTCCAACCTTTGCTGAAAGCACGGTTGAGTTTGATATGCAGTCCTTATATGATGAGGGACACACAGAGTCAACTATTGAACCTCCCTTTTTCGGTCACATTGATTCCAAACTTAAAAAACGATCCTTATTTGTGCCAAATAACACCAAGGGCCCATGTCTGTCAACATTTGAGAGACTGGTGGACAGAGATTTGAGGTTACTAGCCAAAGGCTACTCATTCTCTGATTCATCATATTCATCAGATAATCTTACCCCACAGGAAAGAATTGATTTAGATCTACTAAAGAAAAATACAGACATAATTATAAAAAATGCAGATAAGGGAGGAGCAATAGTTGTACAGTCATCCATCAAATACCGGGACGAGGCTTTAAGACTTTTGAGCAACAAAGAATTTTACGCCACACTAAAATCAGACCCAACTAGAGGGTTTTTGGGAGAGCTTCAAGATCTCTTAGAACTTGGCGATACTTTGTATGTTTTATCTAACAAAGAACGGCAATATCTGGCATGTGAGTTCCCTACAATTCCAATTTTCCACCATCTCCCAAAGATCCATAAATCACTGGAGAACCCCCCGGGGAGGCCCATTGTCTCCAGTATTGGATCTTTGGGAGATGGTGTTTCACGTTATGTGGATAAATTCCTCCAACCCATT
The DNA here is from genome assembly GCF_040206685.1 of Ascaphus truei. NCBI lineage: Eukaryota > Metazoa > Chordata > Amphibia > Anura > Ascaphidae > Ascaphus > Ascaphus truei. Next base: position 43,083,313 of record NC_134495.1, read on the forward strand.
GTAAAAACCTTACCTTCATTCATTGAAGACACTACAGCATTGCTAAATTCATTAGAAGATGTATCCTGGAAGGAGGGGTATCGATGGGTCACCATGGACGTCACATCACTGTACACTATTATTGAACACGAGCACGGCCTAAGGGCCATTAACCACTACTTGCAACTTTCTACACTTTCCATAGCACAAATCACTTTTATCACTGATTCTATCCTCTTCTTACTTACACACAACTATTTCCTTTTTGACACACAATTTTTTCTTCAAAAACAGGGCACAGCTATGGGGACTTCTTTTGCACCCTCATATGCTAATTTGTTTATGGGTTTATGGGAATCTATTCACATTTATGGTAGCACTAATTCATTTCGCTCTAACATCATCTTTTATAAACGTTTCATTGATGATTTGATTTTCATTTGGGAGGGTGATCTAAATAGTCTTCACACATTCATTGAAACTCTCAATACTAACAATATAAATCTTCACTTTACTTTTGAAACTGATACTGTTAAAATTAATTACCTTGATGTGACTATCCATGGTGACCCTATCACTGGTATACAAACTGATATATACACAAAACCACATGCCAGAAATTCATATCTACACGCCAGAAGCAGTCATCCTAAAACATTAATACGTGGGATCCCTAAGGGACAATTTCTGCGTTATAGACGCCTTTGTTCAGACCCAGAAACCTTCTTGAAACACTCCAAAACACTAAGTGATAAATTCTTATCCAGGGGATACAATAAAGCTGATGTTGATGTGGCCCTTCTTAATGCTAAAACTGTGGACCGTGTGGATCTATTGAAAAAGAAAATTAAAAATAAACAAACAAATTTTCAAGACATGCCATTATTCATTACAAAATTTAGCAGACAGGCGTCACAAATTAGACAGATAGTGTCCAAACACTGGAACATATTGAAATTGGACAAAGATTTAGATATATATACGACACACGGTCCCAGATTTGCTTTCAGAAGGGCCAACACATTAGCCTCTTCCATTTCTAAAAGCTTGTATAAACCTCCAAGTCAATCCCGTATGAGTAACATACCCAGAGGTTTTTTCAGATGCAGTTTCTGCAAATGTTGCAAATATGCTACACCAACCAAGAGAGTACACACATTGTTTCCAAAAGGTAAACATAGAATCAACACCTTTATCAACTGTCAAACAAGTCACGTTGTATATGTGATTACATGCGGATGTCGACATAAATATGTGGGAAGAACCATCAGATCTTTGTACATTCGTATCTTAGAACATGTCAGGTTAATCAATAAGAAAGATTTATTACATCCATTATCCAAACATTTTGTACAATGTCCACTTGGTGGACTTAAAAATTTCTCATTCTGTGCGGTCGAACACGTCCCCTCTTGCATTAGGGGAGGCGATAGATTGAACCGACTTAACAAAAAGGAGATGTCATGGATATTTTCCTTGAATACTTTGCAGCCTCACGGCCTAAATGTTGAATGGGAACTGAAACATTTTCTTGGAGATTAATTTATGCATAAAGTATATGTACATATTTATCATATGTTTCCTTCTCTTTCCCTTCCCCCCTTCCCCTCCCCCCTCCACCCCCTCCCCCCCCCCCCCAGCTTTCTCCTCCCCTCTCTCCACTCACCCCCCACCCCCACCCACCCCCCCCATACCCTTCCCCTCCCTTCTTACCCCTTCCTTACCTCACCCCCACCCACCCCCTCACTACCCCTTTCCCCCCCCCCTTTTTATTTGGTTTCATAATTATTCCTTTGTTAATATATTTCATTGTATTTTATTGTTCCATTGTCAAGACAATTATTATTTAAACAGTAACACCAACAAGTTATTCGTGAATGACAGCTCTCTTAATTTTCTCTTGCAAAGATTAAATAATCAGGAGTCCGGGCGATTTCATAATATAATGGTTGTATTTCATCAAAAACTTTATTTACATTTGTGCTTTTTGTTTTTTTCTTTTAATGTACATGGTTTTAGTTCTCATGACCAATATACCAGTGATTTTGGTTAAACATGCATTGTATTGTATATGTTTTTTTTCTTGCCACGCATATAGATTGGTCATTTTTAACCCCAGTTAGGTTTTTAACTCTACATGCCATTATTAGCAATGTCAGGATGTACACCTGTTACCCATTTGTTTGGGGCTTGACCACAGGTGTTGTAACTTGCATCTGCTATATATGCCTCATGTTTTTACAAACGGATCACTCTTTTGACAAAGGCCTGATGGGCCGAAACGCGTCAAGAGGATCCGTTTGCACTTTGTTCTATTAAAGCTTCATGTTTCACTGATCAGCCTTCTCTGAAGTTTTGTTCCACGGCTGTGCGGCGTACTGACCTCTCTGGGGAGGATTTCTAGTGTTCTGGTGCCTGCTGCCTGCACGCCGGGCTGTGTATGGTGTATCTGGGTCTCCCCGCTGCATCCGGAAGTACCGGCACTGCCGCCGGTCAGGTGACCACCCACCGCGAACGAGCGGGTGCAGGGTTGGCGGCGGAAGAGAGTGCTGGCAACGTGAGAAGATCTTCCCATCATTCCAGCAAGAGACATCGCAGACAGAGGGACACACAGCATTGTTCATGCAGGAAGACAGACGGGCCACTTCATCACGTCCCCCAGTGCAACTGTAAGTTATTTCCCTTCAAGTCTTTCTCCAACTTCATTGTGCTTACAGCTAGCCAGTTGTAGAGAATTACATATATTCCAACACACACTGGGGGATAGTGGCACCCTTCAATCAGATTCATTGTTAAAACACCATTCCACAGCTGCAGTTACATTTTCTGAGCGCCTGGTGGGTTAACTGGCTGTTTACCCGTTTCTCACATCTGTGATATTATTACAGGCAGCTTGAAATCACTCTGTTAAGGAGGCTATTCATTGCACATACTATTGGAATTGACATTGAGCATTATTCAATACCTCCAGATTTGATCTAAGGCTGACGGTGATCATTAATTTTTTCAATATTTTGATATACCCGGACACATCAAATTTATTTGCTATATATATTTTTTTAACAAATTGTTTGCATAAGAAAAGCATCTTTTTTCTATCAGCATGGATGAGGATCAAGAGACTATGATTGAGCTGCCAACTACATATGTACAAAAATGTGGCAATAATACCGAAAGGACCAAAAGAGCTCTTCATATCTTTGATGATATACCAGGGAATTTAACCTGTGAAAATTCCACTGATCTTATTGATCATTTCGTTAAACTTGAAAGACTCCTAACTCAGGACATTCGTCTCTTTTGGGACATTATAACTCTGGAAAACTATTTAAAGACCAAGCGCATCCCCAGAGGACTAAGAATCAAAAAAATGCCATCGTTTGGGTTCCCTAATACCGAGTTCCAATTCCAATGGAGAAAAATATTGGACGAATGTTCCAAACAACTTATTGAATTAATTGTTGGGGCCAAAGTTAATGAAAAGAAAATATTAACATCTGATATAGAACGTATGAAAAAAGAATTATATAGATTCAAAGATATGGACAGGTTTCCCCACAATGATAAAATTCTCCTACAAAATATTGATAAAATGGAGAAAGGTGTTATTGATAAAAAACAGGATAAATTCTCCAGAGATAGGACTGACTACGAGAAAGGTCAGGTCTATGTCTGGGAGAGACCTGTCCCCACTAGGGATTTCAATAGAAATAGATTTCCCTCCCAATCCACACCACGCAGGTGGTCGTCAGAAGAGGAGGTTAATACATCAAAACCTAACACCAGATCGATTTTAAAATCACCTCATACAGAACGGAGACAAAGTTTTGACACTGATTCCTCTGATTACAATGACAGACCATCCGTCTCTTTCATCGCCCATGACAAACACATTACCAAAGACTCAGAGGGCGGGTATTTTGACAGAACATACATGACGAACTCTAGGGAAGATCGCACACGACCATTACACTCTAATTCTGACAATACCCAGTCAAAAAACTCAAAAAGTGTAGAAGGGGCAAGAAAAACAGAAAAATCATACGGGACAGACAACAAGAGGAAAAAATATTCTTAGATCCTCAACATAACAATGTCATTAATATTTCTGACCTGACCTTGACATCATCCCAAATATTGTTGCTCAATAAAGGCTTGAATTACGCCCCACAAGAAAATTTTGACCTCTTCACAACGATAATTGACTTACAAAAATACACACGCAAATGGGCTCTTAAGAAATTGTTTTCAAAAAATATTACTAAAACTCCATCACAGTCTGTTATAAACACATCTCAAACCACCATTGACAATGCTATTGTGATTAAGGCTCCAACCTTTGCTGAAAGCACGGTTGAGTTTGATATGCAGTCCTTATATGATGAGGGACACACAGAGTCAACTATTGAACCTCCCTTTTTCGGTCACATTGATTCCAAACTTAAAAAACGATCCTTATTTGTGCCAAATAACACCAAGGGCCCATGTCTGTCAACATTTGAGAGACTGGTGGACAGAGATTTGAGGTTACTAGCCAAAGGCTACTCATTCTCTGATTCATCATATTCATCAGATAATCTTACCCCACAGGAAAGAATTGATTTAGATCTACTAAAGAAAAATACAGACATAATTATAAAAAATGCAGATAAGGGAGGAGCAATAGTTGTACAGTCATCCATCAAATACCGGGACGAGGCTTTAAGACTTTTGAGCAACAAAGAATTTTACGCCACACTAAAATCAGACCCAACTAGAGGGTTTTTGGGAGAGCTTCAAGATCTCTTAGAACTTGGCGATACTTTGTATGTTTTATCTAACAAAGAACGGCAATATCTGGCATGTGAGTTCCCTACAATTCCAATTTTCCACCATCTCCCAAAGATCCATAAATCACTGGAGAACCCCCCGGGGAGGCCCATTGTCTCCAGTATTGGATCTTTGGGAGATGGTGTTTCACGTTATGTGGATAAATTCCTCCAACCCATTGTAAAAACCTTACCTTCATTCATTGAAGACACTACAGCATTGCTAAATTCATTAGAAGATGTATCCTGGAAGGAGGGGTATCGATGGGTCACCATGGACGTCACATCACTGTACACTATTATTGAACACGAGCACGGCCTAAGGGCCATTAACCACTACTTGCAACTTTCTACACTTTCCATAGCACAAATCACTTTTATCACTGATTCTATCCTCTTCTTACTTACACACAACTATTTCCTTTTTGACACACAATTTTTTCTTCAAAAACAGGGCACAGCTATGGGGACTTCTTTTGCACCCTCATATGCTAATTTGTTTATGGGTTTATGGGAATCTATTCACATTTATGGTAGCACTAATTCATTTCGCTCTAACATCATCTTTTATAAACGTTTCATTGATGATTTGATTTTCATTTGGGAGGGTGATCTAAATAGTCTTCACACATTCATTGAAACTCTCAATACTAACAATATAAATCTTCACTTTACTTTTGAAACTGATACTGTTAAAATTAATTACCTTGATGTGACTATCCATGGTGACCCTATCACTGGTATACAAACTGATATATACACAAAACCACATGCCAGAAATTCATATCTACACGCCAGAAGCAGTCATCCTAAAACATTAATACGTGGGATCCCTAAGGGACAATTTCTGCGTTATAGACGCCTTTGTTCAGACCCAGAAACCTTCTTGAAACACTCCAAAACACTAAGTGATAAATTCTTATCCAGGGGATACAATAAAGCTGATGTTGATGTGGCCCTTCTTAATGCTAAAACTGTGGACCGTGTGGATCTATTGAAAAAGAAAATTAAAAATAAACAAACAAATTTTCAAGACATGCCATTATTCATTACAAAATTTAGCAGACAGGCGTCACAAATTAGACAGATAGTGTCCAAACACTGGAACATATTGAAATTGGACAAAGATTTAGATATATATACGACACACGGTCCCAGATTTGCTTTCAGAAGGGCCAACACATTAGCCTCTTCCATTTCTAAAAGCTTGTATAAACCTCCAAGTCAATCCCGTATGAGTAACATACCCAGAGGTTTTTTCAGATGCAGTTTCTGCAAATGTTGCAAATATGCTACACCAACCAAGAGAGTACACACATTGTTTCCAAAAGGTAAACATAGAATCAACACCTTTATCAACTGTCAAACAAGTCACGTTGTATATGTGATTACATGCGGATGTCGACATAAATATGTGGGAAGAACCATCAGATCTTTGTACATTCGTATCTTAGAACATGTCAGGTTAATCAATAAGAAAGATTTATTACATCCATTATCCAAACATTTTGTACAATGTCCACTTGGTGGACTTAAAAATTTCTCATTCTGTGCGGTCGAACACGTCCCCTCTTGCATTAGGGGAGGCGATAGATTGAACCGACTTAACAAAAAGGAGATGTCATGGATATTTTCCTTGAATACTTTGCAGCCTCACGGCCTAAATGTTGAATGGGAACTGAAACATTTTCTTGGAGATTAATTTATGCATAAAGTATATGTACATATTTATCATATGTTTCCTTCTCTTTCCCTTCCCCCCTTCCCCTCCCCCCTCCCCCCTCCCCCCCCCCCCCAGCTTTCTCCTCCCCTCTCTCCACTCACCCCCCACCCCCACCCACCCCCCCCATACCCTTCCCCTCCCTTCTTACCCCTTCCTTACCTCACCCCCACCCACCCCCTCACTACCCCTTTCCCCCCCCCCTTTTTATTTGGTTTCATAATTATTCCTTTGTTAATATATTTCATTGTATTTTATTGTTCCATTGTCAAGACAATTATTATTTAAACAGTAACACCAACAAGTTATTCGTGAATGACAGCTCTCTTAATTTTCTCTTGCAAAGATTAAATAATCAGGAGTCCGGGCGATTTCATAATATAATGGTTGTATTTCATCAAAAACTTTATTTACATTTGTGCTTTTTGTTTTTTTCTTTTAATGTACATGGTTTTAGTTCTCATGACCAATATACCAGTGATTTTGGTTAAACATGCATTGTATTGTATATGTTTTTTTTCTTGCCACGCATATAGATTGGTCATTTTTAACCCCAGTTAGGTTTTTAACTCTACATGCCATTATTAGCAATGTCAGGATGTACACCTGTTACCCATTTGTTTGGGGCTTGACCACAGGTGTTGTAACTTGCATCTGCTATATATGCCTCATGTTTTTACAAACGGATCACTCTTTTGACAAAGGCCTGATGGGCCGAAACGCGTCAAGAGGATCCGTTTGCACTTTGTTCTATTAAAGCTTCATGTTTCACTGATCAGCCTTCTCTGAAGTTTTGTTCCACGGCTGTGCGGCGTACTGACCTCTCTGGGGAGGATTTCTAGTGTTTTGATGGATCCAGCTAAATACAAGGCTATCCTAGAATGGCCCCGTCCGACCAGCGTCAAGGGATCCAACGCTTCTTGGGCTTCATGAACTATTATCGCAGGTTTATCCGAGGTTTTTCTTCTACAGTAGCTTCCATCACGGCTTTAACCAAGAAAGTCGCAGATTCCACCTCGTGGTCCGAAGCTGCCATCTTAGCCTTTGACCATCTGAAGAAAGCCTTCGTATCTGCTCCCATCCTCATCCACCCAGACGCCAAATTACCCTTTACCCTGGAGGTGGATGCGCCAGACGTTGGGGCCGGGGCCATCCTGTCTCAAAGAAAATCCCCATTGGCAAAACTATATCTATGCGCATTTTTAAAAAAAAAATAATAATTTCTACAGCTGCGCGAAATTATGATGTGGGGAACCGGGAATAATTGGCAATCAAGCTTGCGCTCGAGGAATGGAGACACCTTTTGGAGGGCATGAAAAATCCCATTACCATATTAACCGACCATAAGAATCTCCTTTACATAGAAGGCGCTCGTCGTCTAGGCGCTTGACAGGCACGTTGGTCGCTCTTCTTCTCCTGCTTCAATTACATCATCTCCTTTATTCCTGGTACCAAGAACCTCAAGGCGGACGCTCTCTCACGACAGTTCCTTGCTGAGGATAAGTCCAAAGATCTACTGGAGACAGTGCTCCCTTCTAAATATATTATCTTTGCCAACTCCTTTGATGTTATGTATGAGATTCGTCTGGATCAATCCCATGTCCCAGAGGGGGGGGGAGGAGGGGAGGAGGAGGGGAGAAAGGAGGGGAGAGAGGAGGGGAGGGAGGGGAAGGGGGAGGAGGGGGAGGCAGAGGGGGAGGAAGAGGATATCTTGGTTATATAGGGCAGGGGTGCACAAACTTCTTGAGCTGCCCGGCAGCCGCAGCTTTCGTGCCCCCTCTCTCTCTACAAGCACACAGCAGCAAATGACAGTGTTACAGTGTATCTGTGTATTACAATTGCCGATGAATGTCAGTGTTATAGTGTGTGCCTGTGTATTACAATAGCTGCAGTATGTCAGTGTTACAGTGTGCCTATGTATTACAATAGCTGTGTTACAGTGTGTCTGTGTATTACAATAGCTGTGTAACAGTGTGCCTGTGTATTACAATAGCTGCTGTATGTCAGTGTTACAGTGTGCCTGTGTATTACAATAGCTGCTGTATGTCAGGTCTTGATGTCAGCTATTTCTATTGCTTATCATAAGGATGATGTTATAGATATTAATATTTATTGTACTTCTTTTTGGGTAATATACTTACATCTCTATCTATGAATACACTATGTTTATGAATATTACTATGATTATTTACCTTTGTTTCATCAAGAGGGTTGCGCATGTGTTTTGACATCATGTATAGGCAAATAATTTTTAATACACTGTTTTTTTAATGTATCTAAGTAGTTATTCACTTTATGTATTGCTTTGGCTGATTGCTGTATATTGTCTGTTTTTTACTTTGGCTATTGCTATTTCTTATACCTCCTGATACAGGGGAGCTGCGTGCGCGTTTTCTATTCATCAGACTGCCACTTGGTTGTGCTGTGTGGACATGCGCGCGCAGTATGGGAGGTTGTTGGTAGTGCCTCGTCTGTCTGCGCATGCGCGCGGCGATGGGACGGAGGGGCGTCCCTTGCAGTACATGGCTATGACTGCAACGAGCAACGGGTGAGTGTGGGCTCCCTGGGGCTGTGGGTTGTTTTGGCTATGCGGTGGGGGCTCTCCCTGCGACCGGATCTTGCAGCACGTGTCTTAGGGAGGCGATGCCCATTGGTTTATGATAATTAGTGACATCACTAGTTTTGGCGCCAAAACGGCAGTCAGCTGTATTTAAATGTTCTGTGTATCATGTGTGACACTTCTTGATAAAGTGCATAACCTGCATGAAACGCGTAGAAGGGTTGCAACCCTCTATTTTATGGCTTCCCATTAAAGAAAATATTTTTGAAGTGAAACTTCCTTAGTGGCACCTCATTCGTGATGGGGCAAAAATGGATTGTGGAGACAGAAATGAAACGGATGTGACGTCAGTGCTGGCAGTTGAGGCCGGGCTGTGTTCTGGCTCAGCCCAACCCCAACACTGACATCACACCCGCTCCACAAATCAGATGCGGCGGCGGCGGCGGCGATAGCCGCCGGCGCCGCTCCTAACGCTGCTCCCCCCATATGGCTGATGACATGCGGCCGCCATTCCCCCCGCCAAGCCGCGCATGCTCAGTAATCATGGGGACTGGAGGAAAGCCACGCATACGCAGAAGCGGTTGGCAGCGGCGCCGTTCCCCGCCCGCTGCCACGGCTGTTGACATGTGTTGCCGTTCCCCGTCTGCTGCCCGGGACAGCAGAGACCGCCCGACCGGGACAGCCCCCCCACCCTTTCCTAACCCGAATGGGACCTCCCTCCCAGCCCACACATGGGCCCGCCTAACTTCCACTACCGCTGCCATGCCGCGCATGCGCAGAAGCGGCTGGCAGCGGCGCCATTCAGCCCTCCAGTGACGCGGGCATTTGCGGGCCCCCCAGGAAGCGGTGGTACAAAAACCCGGGCGCAACCCGCGCGGACCCCCCACACACTGACGGACCCCCCCGGACCCCCCCCCCCACACACTGATGGACCCCCCACACACTGACTGACCCCCCCCCACACACTGACTGACCCCCCCCGGACCCCCCCACACACTGACTGACCCCCCCAGACCCCCACACACACTGACTGACCCCCCCAGACCCCCACACACACTGACTGACCCCCCCAGACCCCCACACACACTGACTGACCCCCCAGACCCCCACACACACTGACTGACCCCCCCCAGACCCCCACACATACTGACTGACCCCCCCCAGACCCCCACACATACTGACTGACCACCCCAGACCCCCACACACACTGACTGACCCCCCCAGAGACCCACACACACTGACTGACCCCCCCCAGACCCCCACACACACTGACTGACCCCCCCAGACCCCCACACACACTGACTGACCCCCCCAGACCCCCAAACACACTGACTGACCACCCCAGACCCCCACACACACTGACTGACCCCCCAGAGACCCACACACACTGACTGAACCCCCCAGACCCCCACACACACTGACTGACCCCCCCAGACCCCCGCACACACTGACTGACCCCCCCAGACCCCCACACACACTGACTGACCCCCCCAGACCCCCACACACACTGACTGACCACCCCAGACCCCCACACACACTGACTGACCCCCAGAGACCCACACACACTGACTGAACCCCCCAGACCCCCACACACACACTGACTGAACCCCCCAGACCCCCACACACACTGACTGAACCCCCCAGACCCCCACACACACTGACTGAACCCCCCAGACCCCCACACACACTGCCTGACCCCCCCCAGACCCCCACACACACTGCCTGACCCCCCCCAGACCCCCAAACACAGTGCCTGACCCCCCCAGACCCCCACACACACTGACCCCCCCCAGAGCCCCACACACACACTGACTGACCCCCCCAGACCTCCACCCACTGACCCCCACACACACTCACAGTCACACGCACACTCAGTCACACACACTCAGTCACACTCACACGCACACTCACAGTCACACGTACACTCAGTCACACTCACAGTCACACGCACACTCAGTCACACTCAGTCACACGCACACTCAGTCACACTCACAGTCAGACGCACACGCACAGTCAGACGCACACGCACAGTCACACGCACACGCATAGTCACACGCACAGTGAAACGCACACTCTCAGTCACACGCACACTCTCAGTCACACGCACACTCTCAGTCACACGCACACTCTCAGTCACACGCACACTCTCAGTCACACGCACACTCTCAGTCACACGCGGAATTCACACTTAGTGCAAATAGCTAATACAGGGGATGTGTGCCGAGCACGCGCATTCTAAGTCAAATTTATTTGCGTTTTGTCATTCAGATTGTATTTTGATTTTTAATTAAAACATCACCAACACCAACACAAATACAATTTCTGTGACAAAAGTCAAAGAAGTTTCACTTACTATGCGCGTGCACAGCACACACAGCTTTTTGCCAGACCTGCTTCTCTCTCTCTTCTCCTGCTGTGCGCTGCACACACACTGCATTGGATTCTCCTGACTTGGATACAGCTGCACGCTTTGGGGAGAGCTGCTGGGGATTTGTGAGTACTTATACCTGGGCCCAACCCATTGAGGAGGGGGGAAGTGTCTCTGTATGCTAACCCCCACCTTCAGGGTGTTCTAGAGCCCCTTTTTATAGGTTTAGTACATTGAGTGTCATTTCATCATTTATTACCCAGTTTGCTCTTTTCCTTTCAATGAATGGACACAATTTGACATAGGATCAGGTACTTGAGCACCATCCCCATTCATATGTATGCTTACGTCAATAGGTGGTAGCTCGTACCCAATAGATCCTATATATAATTCTCAAAAGGATGTTTTGATTTTTATGGAACATACAGAGCAGGTCTGTTGGCGTTTTTTCAACTCTACAGATATATAGTGATATTTGAGTTATTTGGGGAAAGCCATTAATGGATGATACAGAGGATTTACAAGATTCTTTATCACCTATAACATATTCATTTAATTGTAGAGATGATTCCTCCAGAAAGAAGAAAGCACTCCGTGTTTTTGATAATGTGGTGGACACTGACTCTAATGATATTGCTGATTTGAAAATATACTTCCAGAGCTTAGAGAGACTTTTGATTTATAAGACGAGAATTTGGTGGGACATTGTTGCAATAGAAAATTATTTAAAAGTGAGAAGAATTCCCAGAGGCTTGAGAGTCAAAATCTCCAACTTTCGGCTTTCAAGACAAAACCTTTGAAGATCAGTGGATTAAAATACTTAATAATTTTTCATTCAAATTAATGGAACTAATATTGCAGCAAAAGTTCAAAGAAAAAATTACACTGGACAATTAGATCAAAGAGTTACAGGATAAGCTATGAAAATTCAAGGACATTGAGGGTTTTACTAATTTTAATGAAATATTATCTAGAACTATAGATGAAGCAGAACGAGAAATAATAATTAGAAAGCAGAACAAATATGATCGTGACCGTATAGACTACGAGAAAAATCAAATTTATAGTTGGCAAAAAATTGTTCCTGTTTTTGATTGTTCCTCACAGAGATCTTCAAAAAAATACATCTCGAAGGTCTACACCCAGGAAATCAATTCTGATACCAAGTAATTTTGATTATCAAAGTGGTGATTCAGAACTTTCTGATGTGGAGACAGCTTCCCACTCTGTCTCATTTCTGGATATGGAGAATAGATCAGGTAATCAACCACGTGTCCAGATGAGAGGCATACATCACAAGGAAATTTTCCGCGGGGAGACCCTACTCCAGGGAGATCTACCGACTTCTATCACCCTGACCAGCAGTCAAAAAACTATTCAATGTTCAGGAGGAACGAAAAAGAACCAGGAGGGGGAAGAAAAGATGCAGGAGGAAAAAGAGCCAACAAAAGGAAAAAGAACTCCTAAATAATGTAGATAATGTTATAAATATCTCAGGTATGGAGTTGTCACGCTCAGAGATCTCACTCCTTAATAAAGGGTTAAAATATGCACCAACTATGGACATTGACCTCTTTGGTACAGCAGTCGATGTGCATAAGTTTGTGCGAAAATTAACACTGAAGAAGTTTTCCCTCCACAGTGTTGGGGAGGGATCTCTGAGTGTGAACACTCCTGAGAGAGTCCTTTTGGAAGACTCCACTGAGATTATGCCTGATTCATCAATTCTTCCTTCCTCCCCTCTAGAGTTTGGATTCTTTTCACGATTATTGTGCTCTTAGGTATATGGAGGATCTTCTGGAACAAGGCAATACTATAGATGAATCCCAAACCATGACACTTGGGGACTGGGGGTCCAAATAAAAAAAGAGATCTGTTTTTTATCCCACCTTTGTAAAAGGCCCCTATCTCTCTATGTTCGAGAATTTGGTTGTTCGCGACCTTAGACTTTTAGCTCAGGGTTTCTCTTTTTCTCATTTAGGTCATGATAATCTTAGCAAGGATGAGCGATTGGCCATTAAAACACTTCAGGATAATCCTATGTTGGTTATTAAAAATGCCGACAAGGGGGGTGCTGTGGTGGTCCAGAGTAGGACAGACTACTTCAGGGAAGCTTTTCGTCAACTTGGGGATGTGTCCTCCTACTCTGGACTACCACAGGATCCCACGGATGGCTTCATGAAGGAATTCCTGGAGCTCATTGATCTGGGGTCAGCAACCCATGTATTGTCTAAAGATGAAATAGGCTTTATAGTCAATTCTCATCCAGTGGTTCCAATCTACCACCATCTCCCAAAGGATCCACAAGACATTGGTCGACCCTCCTGGTCGGCCAATAGTCTCAAGTATAGGATCTTTGGGAGATGGTTTGTCCCGTTGTGTGAATGCTTATCTGCAGCCTTTCGTTAGGGCCTTGCCGTCTTTCATTCTGGACTCAGGAGATTGACGCAATTGAGGGATATATCATGGGATCAAGATTTTTTGTGGGTAACCATGGATGTGGTCTCCCTGTATTCTATTATCCAACACGATCTGGGGATGACGGCTATTCGCCATTTTATAGAATGTCCAGGTAGCTCTATTCTTATGACTACATTTATTATGGAATCAATTCTTTTTCTTCTCACTCACAATTATTTTCTTTTTGAGCACAAGTTTTATTTACAGCTTCGGGGGACGGCAATGGGGACGTGTTTCGCCCCCTCCTATGCCAATTTATTCATGAGGTGGTGGGAGAATAATGTTATTTATAGCAGCACTAATGTATATAGGAAAGGATGAGGCGTAGCATCTGACCGATGAAAAGGTAAACAGACCGGGACTACTGGAATCACTGCAAAGGCTTTATTGGTAAAGGAAGCAACATGAACACACTCTTACGCGTTTCGCACAGGCAACCGCGCTTTATCAAAGAGTACATATGACACACAAACAGTTGACTAATGTCTAATGTATATAGACACATATATAGACACAATATTATTTTTTACAAGCGTTTTATTGACGACTTGCTTATTATTTGGCACGGGAGCACTGACACGTTGAAAGCATTTTTTGATTATGTTAATGATAACACTTTAGATATTAAATTCACGACCAATCACAATGCACATCACATCAGCTTCCTGGACATTCTGTTGTATATAGTCATGAATTTCAAAATACAAACAGATGTTTACAAGAAAACTAACTCTAGGAATTCTTTCCTTGGAGCGGACAGCTGTCACCCCAGATCGGTAATTACAGGGATACCCAAGGGTCAGTACCTCAGGCTGAGGAGGAATTGCTCCACTCCCAGTGATTTTGCCGCTCAGTCTGGGGAATTGACCAACCGATTCATAGAAAGAGGCTATGATCGTGAGACCCTTCAATCCACATTACAAGAGATTTCCAATATTGATAGGAGCACATTGCTTCCTTTGAAGGAGTCCAGAGTGAGGGATGGGGGACATAGGAAATGGTTTGTGAATACTAATGCGGGGATAAATAATAGTGGTACCAAGGATGGAGGTAAAATATGCTCCTTGTTTATTTCACAATATAACAAAGCAAGTGGCCAGGTGAATAGGATTATCAAGAAACATGGGGATTATTGCGTATGGACCCTATACTTCTTGAGTACACGGAGAAGGGACCAAAATTTCTATACCGAAAAGCGAAGACATTAGCGACTTATTTCTCCAAGTGTTATTTCCACTCCTGTTGGAAACCCTAACACCTTTGCCACAAGGGGATCGTTTAGATGCAATCATTGTAATATGTGTAATTTCATGAGGCCATCTAAATGTATCTTTTCCCACAGTCCACATAAACGTTTTAACATCAACAGCTTTATTAATTGTAATATTTCTTACGTAATCTATTTTATAAGCTGTGGCTGTGGGAAAAGATACGTGGGTAGGACCACGAGGGCTCTCAAGATCAGGATGCAGGAGCATTGTAGACTCATTAAGAAAAGAGATTTGCAGCATCCTGTATCAAAACACTTTTCCGAATGTAGAGAAGGGGGTCTTGATAACTTTTCCTTCATTGGTATAGAGAGGATTATTAGAAGGGAGAGAGGAGGTGATGTAGTCAAGACTTTGGATTGCAGAGAATCATATTGGATTTTCATGTTGAAGACTCGATTCCCTGATGGGATTAATATAGAAGGGAATATCAATCATTTTTTGAAATAGATCTTTTTGTTGATCAGTGTCCGAGCTTAACATATAAGCGATGACAAACAATTGTTTTCATTAATATAGAAAATTTGAAGGCGTATTTTGGACCTTATGGTCCCAGAGTGTTTTGGGGATAAATTATAGCATCGTGCTTTATATTGATTTAATTAAATATATTGCTTTGTAAATGGTGTGCATCACTATAGGTAGACGTAGAAAAAGTATTTCATTATGATGATCGCAATAATTGCTTATATATTATCATCATTTATGTCTCAATAGGATACACACACTTTTCTCTATGTGAATGGTTTTTGCCACATTCTTTCATGGGGCATTATGATGTGGACTAATAATGCATATATAGACTAATCATGATCATTGTATACATTGATTCCACAATTCTTTAGACAAACACTTTAGACATTGTGGACTTGAAAGAATAATATTGAAGTTCAGCTGCAGTATGTCAGTGTTACAGTGTGCCTGTGTATTACAATAGCTGCTGTATGTCAGTGTTACAGTGTGTATGTGTATTACAATAGCTGTGTGTGTCAGTGTTACAGTGTGTGCCTGTGTATTACAATAGCTGCTGTATGTCAGTGTTACAGTGTGTATGTGTATTACAATAGCTGTGTGTGTCAGTGTTACAGTGTGTCTGTGTATTACAACAGCTGTGTGTGTCAGTGTTACAGTGTATCTGTGTATTATAATAGCTGTGTGTCAGTGTTACAGTGTGTCTGTGTATTACAATAGCTGTGTGTCAGTGTTACAGTGTGTCTGTATATTATCATGCTATCCTGCTTAACAAACTCCAGAGCTCTGGAATAGGGAAACATGCTTTAAACTGGTTTCAGTCCTACCTATCAGGAAGATCCCAACATGTGTCCATCTCAGGCTCTAACTCCAACCCCCTGGATATCACCTGTGGTGTCCCGCAAGGCTCTGTTCTGGGGCCCCTACTCTTCTCAGTGTTCATTAATGATCTTCCCACAGCTTGTAAGGAAGCCTCAATACACATGTATGCAGATGACACAATCCTGTATGCACAGCCATAGCCTCTCTGACCTTCAACACATACTTCAGTCTGACTTTTTGAGACTCGAAAACTGGATTTCCCAAAACAAACTGTTTTTAAACACTGACAAGACTGTAACAATGGTATTTGGGACCAAGACTAAATTTGTAAAGCTTCCAGTGACTGAGCTCCTGATTAGAACCAACGCTAAAACCACCCTAACACCTGTCACTAGTTTTAAATACCTGGGCTTATGGTTTGACTCCCACTTAACATTCGGGATGCACATTGATACCCTGACAACCAAGACCTATGCCAAACTAGGGGTACTTTACAGGAACAAATCCTCCCTAAGTCTCCTGGTCAGAAAGCGTATTGCACAGCAGATGCTAATGCCAATTATTGACTATGGAGACATAGTATATGGCTCGGCTCCTCAAACCCACCTTAGCAAACTTGACACCCTCTACAATTCAATTTGTCGTTTTGTTCTCCAATGCAACTACAACACACATCACTGCGAAATGCTCAAAGAACTAGATTGGTCATCACTAGAGTCTAGGCGCAAAGTTCACCTTTCCTGTCTCACCCTCAAATACTTTCTGGGCAAGCTACCCAGCTACCTGAACAAGCTCCTCACCCCTACCACATGCAGTACCTATCACCTGAGATCAGACTCCAAAAGACTATTCATGGTCCCAAGACTCAACAAAGTATCCGGACGTTCCTCCATCTCCTTCCGTGCACCTCAAAACTGGAACAACCTACCAGAGACTCTCATATCCACCACCAGCTTAAGTTCTTTCAAATCTAAGGCTGTCTCACACTTTAATCTGGTCTGTAACTGTTTCATACGCTCATAATATATATTTTCTTTAACTGTGCATGCAATGTCTTGTATATAAATGTATACCTTGTTCATTTATGTAACTGTATTTGTAACCATGTATTATTTGTTTTACTCTGTGCCCAGGACATACTTGAAAACGAGAGGTAACTCTCAATGTATTACTTCCTGGTAAAATATTTTATAAATAAATAAATAAATAAATACAATAGCTGTGTGTGTCAGTGTGCCTGTGTATTACAATAGCTGTGTGTGTCAGTGTTACAGTGTGTCTGTGTGTCTGTGTGTCTGTGTATTGCAATAGCTGTGTGTGTCAGTGTTACAGTGTGTGTCTGTGTATTACAATAGCTGTGTGTGTCAGTGTCACAGTGTGACTGTGTATTACAATAGCTGTGTGTGTCAGTGTTACAGTGTGTCTGTGTATTACAATAGCTGCTGTATGTCAGTGTTACAGTGTATGTCTGTGTATTACAATAGCTGTGTGTGTCAGTGTCACAGTGTGACTGTGTATTACAATAGCTGTGTGTGTCAGTGTTACAGTGTGTCTGTGTATTACAATAGCTGCTGTATGTCAGTGTTACAGTGTGTGTCTGTGTATTACAATAGCTGTGTGTGTGTCAGTGTTACAGTGTGTCTGTGTATTACAATAGCTGTGTGTGTGTCAGTGTTACAGTGTGTGCCTGTGTATTACAATAGCTGTGTGTGTGTCAGTGTTACAGTGTGTCTGTGTATTACAATAGCTGTGTGTGTCAGTGTTACAGTGTGTGCCTGTGTATTACAATAGCTGTGTGTATATATAATGTGAATGATGACAGAGAAGATCAGATCATTACCTTGCTGCAGCCATGTGTGGGAGGGATGTTGGTTACCAAATCTCTGCGCTGATTGGCTTACCCTTTCCTTTAACGCAATGGATTCTGGGACCCGTAGTTTATCTGTAAATATTATTTATTGGAAGAGCAGGACTACAGTTCCCAGAAGCACCTTTGGCAGGAAGGGAGAGGTCACGTGACAAGCAGCAGCCAATCAGTGTGTAGCTGATGATAGCGATAGACTGATAGAGGGAAGGGAAGAAGCGGGAGAGGGGCCTCTGGCTGCAGTCACGTGATCTTCATATCATTATATAATATATCATCATACAGATTTATATCAGTGATTGTGAGATAAAATAATAATATAAAGTGAAACATTTAAACTAAATAAACCCCAATATAACGAGTGTCTCTCTCTAATGACAGATATTAGTCACATCCATAAGCAGTTTCTCATCCATACTCCCAGTAACTCTCTCTCAGGGATAAATAAAGTCTGGGATCCTTGCAGCGGTTGCTGAGCCTTGTGAATAAGGAGATGGGACTTTGTCTCAGAGCTGATAGCACAGAATAGTTATACTAATCAGGATCAAAAGAGACATTGCAATAGGAATTCTAGTAGTTTAAAGCCTCAGATTCATTTAACGGGTTAAAAAATGTTTTCTTTTCAGAAAAGGGGTTAATTTCCCCCCAAATTCTGCATCACATACACAGCTCCTTTTCTCACCTTTAGGGCGCTACACACCAATGTCCCCCCTATATCTCCTCTGCCCCCGCTCCTCTCCTGCGCTCTGCGCTGTACTATAGTGCGGCGAAGGATCGCTCACACCCCGTTATAGAGATATAATAACGCCCTCATTTCCCCTCCTGGCCGGGGGAGTCTCACCCTTCCTGCATCATTAGAAGAGCTCCTGATGAAACCTGCATAGGTGAAACGCGTAGAGTGTAATCCAGCATTGGTGAGCAGAGGGACACATGAGCTGAGACCGGTCTGCACTACCTTTCCTGACTCCACGCTGTTGGAAGGCGCCTCCTGGAGACGTGACGATCAGAGTGACGTCAGAGGTAGGCGTATCCAAGGACATCTGTCTGCTTGCAGCTCGATCTCTAGTCAACCTGAGGGATTCCTTTCCAGACACGTGAGAGCAGGCATCACACGCCATACAGATTGTGGAAACAGAGTTCTGTTGGTGCGGATATTATATCCTAAATGCGTGATTAGATTTTGTAAAATGTCCCAGTATATATATATATATATATATATATAGATGTAGCCAGGTCCCCCTTGTTGTGGCTGACCCCCTCCTCCCTTTTGGCCAGACGCTGTGTGCAAGGGAGTGAGGGGGGGCCGGCGCGCGAGCAGAGGAATCCCTGGTAGCTAGGGATGCGAGCAGGCCGGTTGCCGGGGACGCGATCGGGCCGTTGCTAAGGCCGCGATCGCGTTGCCACCGGCCCGGCGGCTCGGGAAGCAGGGCGCCGCCATGTCTAGGGCTGTTGCGCATGCGCAGTGACTACAGACAGCGCGAGAGGCCCCAGATAGCTCGCGCATGCGCGAGACGAGACTGCCAGCCCCCAGGGTGCATAGGGGCAGAGACACATGACCCCAGGGAGCCAATAGGGCTGAAGGATTGCCTGGCAAAGGAAAAGATACATTTCGTGGGGTTTTGCAGCCACGCAGGCAGTCAGGATCCGGACCAGCTAGGGGTAAGAAGTGGATGCAGGGGTCAGTGACCCTCTGCATTAGGCCAGCAGCCCCCAAGGTCCCAGTTAGGTCCTGAGCCACCTAGTAGCTTGTGGAGCTTAGGGACAGGCCCTAGATAGGGACACTGCCCCATTAATTGGTTGCTTAGTCAGGGACACAGTGCTGAATCCGTGCGGCCCTGCGAGGTGGGTTCTGGGCTCAGAACACCACCAAAGACCCTGGGACGAAGGTGATATTATCCGCGCTGGAATTCACCCAACGCGGTGTGGAGGACAACGTCGGATCGGGCGGATCTCCAGTGATATCGCGGTACCCGTGGCTGGAGCCCGGGCAGGTAACCTGCAACTCACGTGCACCAACCAGGCCTATCACCAGACATAGTGGCTGCGCAGTCACACATACACATGCACAGTGGTATTTGACTTTGGGGGTGCGAGACATTTGGGTGGGGGTTACTGGACACGGGGTGGGATCACTCTATGGGAGGTTAGCGTCCGCCGTGACGCCTAGAGTGGTTAGCGTCCGCCGTGACGCCCAGAGTGGTTAGCGTCCGCCGTGGCGCAGTGTGGTTAGCGTCCGCCGTGGCGCAGTGTGGTTAGCGTCCGCCGTGGCGCATGGAGGTTGTGTTGATATGTGATGATATACGTTATAATATGCAGTAAAGACAGTCCTGTTTTATATTGCTCGCTTTGTGTGATTGTTTCCTGTGAGGGCCTTCTTCCACTCCGTTGGGATCCCTCCCAGGTGGAGGCGTTGCACCACAAGATGTATAGCATGCATGTACCCCAGGTTCCCCAAGCGGAGGCTTAGGCTCCTGAGAGCCACACAGGTTGCACAGCAGGTAGTAGCGGTCATATTCATAGGGAATACCCGTTACATATATATACAGTGTTCGACAATCCTATACATTTACACGCCCGGGGCTGGTGGATTTAACCCCCGGGCGAGTAAACATTGGCCCAAGCAGAACACGTGTTTGTTTTCTTAAATTTCCCTGCTCGCGCTGAAAAAAAAAAAACTCCCCCTACCTGACAGCTGATTGGCGCGCGCTCCCAGGCTTTGTGGGCGCGCGGCCAGGCTCTATATGAGCCCGCCCCCATTCTTTCTCTGCCAGGGGATCTGTTGGAGGGTAAGTACTCTCCATGCTGCGGCCCCTCTGCTCCTTCCCTGCCTCCTGCAAGACAACCCGTGCGGTCCCCACAACCCGCGGCCCTCTGCTCCTGTCCTCTGCCGCGCCTTTGCGTTAGCTCTCCCTCCTCCAGTCCTCTTCCCCTCCTCCTGTCCGCTTCCCCTCCTGTCCCCTCCCCCTGTCCCCTTCCCCTCCTCCTGTCCCCCTCCTCCTGTCCTCCTCCCCTCCTCCTGTCCCCTTCCCCTCCTGTCCACCGATCGCTGCCCGGGGTGAGAGGTCCCCACTGCTGCAGCCCGGTTGGCATACAGGGGGGGGGGGCCTCACCACGTGCCTCCTACCCTGCCGCCTCCCCCAAGATTACACAGCCCAGCTATCTTCATGACGGCGCATGAGGTGAGGTGCGTGTGGTAGGGGATGCCGGTCTGCATGAGGTGAGGTATGGGGGGAGGGGGGATGCCCGTCTGCCCGCCCGACAACTAGCTTCATGCCGCCGCAGAGTGGGGGAGATGCTGGCAAACCTGTGCAGCAAAACTGCGGGAAATGCCGGCGAGGGGAGCAGGGCAGTGGCGCCCGATGGGGGACATCTCATTACGTGACTCGCCTCCACCCTGCCTACTCCCCAAAGCTTCCACTACTCCCGCGTGAAGTATAGGGGGGGGGGGTGTCGGCCTGCCCCCCCCCCTCCACGAGCGGGAGATGGGCGCGGGTGGGTGGGGAAGGAGCGTGGTGGTGGTGTTGGTCACGGCCTTTCCCCCCCGTGTGTGTAGTGTGTGTGTGTGTGTGTGTGTGTGTGTGTGTGTGTGTGTGTGTGTGTGTGTGTGTGTGTGTGTGTGTGTGTGTGTGTGAGAATGTGTACTGTATGTGTGTATATATGGGAGAATGGGTGTGTGTGTGGGAGAATGTGTATGTGTGTATATCCTACAATTCCCAAAGGGCCTCCATCATCCAAGAAAGTGGCAGAAGCCTTCAAATCAAAAGGGGGGGACCCTCAGAGCAAATCAGCCAGATAGCCTCTATCAATACGAGGGAACAGCTAAAGACAGATAGCAATATCTTTCATACTAAATTTGGAATCTATATGCTGCCCCCCAAAAGTAAGGGATGTATACACAGAGGTCTGAATAGATCAAGCTAAAATGGCGTCTTGAGGCCCATACTCCGAAATACCCTGGGCCTTCTTCTAAGCTTATGTCTGCAAACTAACCTTATCTAATCATCTCACAAATGTGTCCCATCTACCATGGCCTCCAAAATCCCAAAAAGCACCAAAAAGAAAAAGAATCAGAGCGAACTACGAGATTACTTTAAAAAACATGGCCGGCCATCCCCACACAAAGCAGGTCTTGAAGACTGTAACGAAATTGAGGGTAATCAGTGCATTAATAAAAGCAGTATGCTCGGCTGGTTACCCCTATTTCGTATTGGGAATGAAGAGGTTAATTTTATATGCACCTTACATGTATTATTTTTACCTCTGTTCCTTGTTGTCCCCATTTTGCAGGATTGTATTTGCCTGCAGTCATGTATTCCATGGTATACCAGCCGTACTGGTTTTGGACACAAGATGCCGCTGCGAGCGCTAAACCACAAGTTGATTGGAAGAGCGCGGCGCTGTCTCTTTGTTCCATTGCAGGGTATAGGTATATGTATCCATTACTGAGACTGGAAGCCGTAACCGCAGAGTCAATTGAATCGAAGTGTTGCGGTTCTCAGTCGCAAGTGGTTCTCAGATACAATGTATCTCCATCCCGGTTAGTAGCGTAACTTGAAAGGCAACCGGCAATTGGCGTGGGAACTCGGTCAATTGGCGTGGGAACTCGGTCAATTGACGTGGGAACTCCGTAACTGCAAGTCAATTGACGTGAGAAGCCCATAGCCTAGCATTGCCAGCTCAAGGAGAAGCTGGAACTCGGGAACGGAAAGGGTCAGCACCCTGAAATTTGGTGTGCAGCCCCAGAGTAACACCCCAAGCACACACACATTAAAATTATAACTTTGGGATCAGTGGAACATGTATTTTTAATAAAGTGTATTTTTTGCTGCAGTTTTAAATGTACAGGCAGGATGAGGATTTTTCTGCTGTCATTGAAATACACCCCGGGACCAAATGTTTTAACACCTATGAGCTGGGACACTTTCCTATGCAGGCTTCATAGACCCCATGCTGAAGCAGTGCCTGTGAGTATAGGGAAGTGTTGCATATGATAGCCCCAGAGCCAGGATGTGTGAATTAGCCGGGATGTCCGCTGAATAGGAGATCCTGTTAGCCATCTGGGCTAGTTCACACCCTGAGTCCCCCTCCCAGCCCAGGTAAAAAGGGGAGTACACATATGCTAAGCAGCCAAGGTGGCAATGTTGCACAGGTGCTGTATTAACCGGAAATCCCTATAGTGCCCACTCTGCAAACTGTGGGCAAGTTGGGGATTGGTAAATGGGAAAATTCCCACGAGAGGGATTGGGTGGGTATGTTGGAGATATGTTCTCAAACACTATATACATGCCCCCCGAGCTATCCCCGTTGTCTTTCGTTTTTCATTCCACAATGTGAGCGGACTTCCATCACGCTTCTAACATCGGATAAGAGCAGCAGCAACGGATCCAGAACGCAACAAGTTAATTTCACCGGAACCAAGGACAGAACTCTGCTTCAGGATTTCGTTAGTGCTGGGGGTTATCTAACGAACCTCAGCGGATCAGAACGAACTTTGTGTTATTCAAGGACATATTGGGTTGGCAAAGTGCGCCCCTTGCAATAGGACTGCAGTTTAAAGGACAATATTCCGGCACTTTGTTTGATTTCTGGACATTCTATCCCATTCTCTTCTTCAGTAAGTGTTTTGCCAATTATATTCTAAGGTTGTCATGTGTCTGTCTAGTAAGGAAATAAATGTCAGTTTATTTTTATTTATTTTTAAACTTTCTTTTTATTAGTTTTTGCGTACATACATAGGATAAAATAATGTCGACATCTGTTTCAAGTAGACAAAGAACTGTCTGGGACGTACAACACAGAACAGAACACATGATGGGGAGACGACACAATGACACAACAACAAAACCAAGACTACAACGGACAGTGGGGGGGGGAAGTTGGGGGGGAGGGTAGGCGATGCGTGTCCATTTGTTCATTCTCGAGCCGCGTCCACCAGCCACTAGCCACTTCTGCAATACAGCACACCTATATCCGCACTAGCGATAATGCTCTACCCAGAGGTGCCCTCCCTATAGTCAGCCCGTCCCGTCTGGCTCCAGGACACCCATCACAGGAGAACTCACTTGCTTCAATCACAGCCAGATTGTGGCATCATTCACCCCTTGGATATCTGTCTGGGCCAACCAAGGCAACCAGACTTTTTGGAATTTATCACCCGAGTCATTAACTAGGCTCGTTAACTTTTCCATTCGGCATATGAACCAGATTCTGTTCCTGATCTTTGCTATTGATGGAATTACGTTCTGATTCCACAATGCTGCGGTCTCGCACCTCATAGCTGTTGGAAAGTGTGCAATTAATTTGTTCCCCGAGCGTGAAACCTCATTTGTGGGT
Source organism: Ascaphus truei (assembly GCF_040206685.1). NCBI lineage: Eukaryota > Metazoa > Chordata > Amphibia > Anura > Ascaphidae > Ascaphus > Ascaphus truei. The sequence goes on from NC_134495.1 coordinate 43,107,966, forward strand.
TTGCTTAACAAAAATAGCCACGGGTCAAGCTGAATTTGGAGGCCCAAAAAAATTCTCTGTAGCCAATCTCTAATCTGGACCCAAACAGGTGCTATTTTCGGGCAAGACCACCTCATGTGTACCAGATCCCCCCGTTCCCCGCACCGCCTGGGGCAGAGCGGGGAAGAGCCCGGGATAAATTTCGCCAATCTAACTGGGGTGAGATACCAACGTAACATTACCTTTATATGAGTTCTCCTTTAATGTCGTGCATATGGAGCTGCTGGCTGCGGCCTTAAAAATTGCTGTCCAGTCCTCGTCCTCTAGTGTGCACTGTAAATCTGATTCCCACTGAGCCATGAATCTGGGTTTGTCAGTTTTGTCTTTGTCAGCACCGACCACATCTCTGTAAAAAGCAGAAATCAGTCCCCGCGTGTCTGTACCTCTCACGCAGAGCCTTTCAAAATTGGTTAGCGGTGTTCTCACCGGGTGTACGTTATAAAATGCCCGAACCTGGAGGTACCTAATAAATTCTGTGTTGGGGATGTCCGTTTCCGACTTTAATAGTTCAATTGATTTAATCTTGTTACTGCCCTCCAGGTCCTTCAACCGTCTAATCCCTAATTTGCGCCACATCGGGAAACTCTTGCCTGCTAGTCCCGGAGCAAAATCTGGATATGTTTGGAGGTTAGCGAGCGATTACTTTTTAGACGCCTCCCAGACCGAAATCGAGTTGAGCACAGAGGTTAGTGGTTAGTGGCTTGTGTATGTCTTTCACCCGTATCCTCGGGTACCAGATTAGGTCCTTGAGCTCAAGCGGGGCGCACACTTCCCTCTCCAGAGCCACCCACCGCTTGAGCCCCGGGTCCCCATGCCATTGCGTAATTTGGCACAATTGCGCCGCTTTGTAATAGGACATAATGCTCGGGACAGCTAGACCCCCCACCTCCTTAGGTTTCTGCATCATTTTGGCTTTTATCCGTGGTTTTTTAACGTTCCAAATAAATTTTGATATTGATTTTTGAAGCCCTGTAATATCCGCATGTACCACGGGTATCGGAAGAGTTTGAAACAGGTATAAAATCCGGGGAAGGATGTTCATCTTGACACTATAGATCCTACCCATCCACGAGATACCATATGCCGTCCAGTCTTGTAATTCTTTTTTTTAAGTCTTCAATAGACTGGGGTAATTTGCTTCATATAAGGAGCTTATCTTTTTTGTGAAATGCACCCCTAGGTACCTTATGGATGTAGGTCGCCACTTAAACTCAAAGTTGAGTTCGATCAGCTTCTCCGTTTCTCGTGGGATGTTAAGGCTTAGTGCCCCGATTTTGTCTGATTTATTTTAAACCCAGAGATCCGGGCAAATCGCTCTAGAAGCTCGAACAGGTTAGGTAGCGAGATGAGCGGCTTAGTAAGGGTCAGAATAATATCATCTGCGTACAAAGCCACTTTGTGTTCTTGCGAGTGGATTTGTACTCCAGAGATATCCGTGTTGCTTCGAATCTGGGCTGCTAGTGGTTCGATACATAAGGCAAACAGCAAGGGCGATAACAGGCATCCTTGTCTCGTACCACTTTTAATTTGAAACAGCTCTGAGGGGAACCCCTGGTGAATCACCCTCGCTGCCAGTGCATTGTATAACGCTTTTATTGCCCTTAAAAATTTGCTTCCAAACCCAAATGCCCCAAGCGTGGACTCCAAGTATGGCCAGTCAATCCTGTCGAAGGCCTTCTCCGCATCTAAGCTTAGAACTACGCTCCGGACCCCGTTGGCTTCTACAAAATCAATTATGTCTACAATCCGTCTGGTATTGTCGGCCGCTTGTCTATCTCTAACAAAGCCAACTTGATCTGGATGGATAAGCCTCGGCAGGATGACACTTAAACGGTTGGCCAGTAATTTGGAGTAGATTTTGACATCCGTGTTAATCAATGATATCGGCCTGTAACTTTGGCAATTTGTGGGATCTTTGTCCCCCTTATGAATCAAGGAAATCGACGCCTGGAGCATCTGCTCAGCGAAGGGCTCTCCTGCTAGCACTCCGTTAAACAACCGGAGCATGTGTGGAACAAGAACTCCTATGAATTTTTTATAGTATAAGTTGGAGAACCCATCCGGGCCGGGGGCTTTAGATGACTTTAAACTTTTGACCACTGCTGCTAGCTCTTTCCCTGAGAAGTTGCTTTGAATTGCCTCTCGTTCCAAGCTGTCCAGTTGTGGCAATGCTGCGTCTGCTAAGAATTTCCGCAGTTTACTGCTTGTCTTAGCATTGTGGACCACCTTCTCCCCATTGTATAGCTGTGCATAGAACTTTTTAAACTCCTCCACTATAACTTTTGGGTTAGAGGACCCTCCCCTCTGCTGTCCTGATAGAGTGTATATTAAAATTTGGCTTCCTATTGCGGAGTCTGGTGGCTAGCATAGTGTCCGGTTTATTAGCCTTCTCAAAGAACTTCCTCTGTGCCCAGTTTAGATCCTTCTCGGCCCTGGATGTGAGGAGGAGGTTAAGCTCAATCCTTACATCCTTCAACTCCTGTAATGTATCCCCTCTACCTGAACGGCTATGTAGTGTAGGGAGCTCGTGCAACCTCTGGTAAAGCTGAGTCAATTTGGCCTCCCTTTGTTTTTTCTTACCGGCTGCTATACCTATCAGTACCCCCCACATCGTGGCCTTGTGAGCCTCCCACAACGTAGTGTGGGATTCCACACTGTCGAGGTTGGTCTGAAAATATCGTGAGATTTCATCTTTAACTAGCTTCTCGATATCTGGTATTTTAATCAATGATTCATTTAGCTTCCAATTTGCTCCTGAGCTAGCAGGCCCAATTTGCACGCATCTCAGCTCTATCGACGCATGATCCGACCATGTAATGTCATGTATTTTTGGAAATCTGTGGGACCATTCTCCTAGAGACAAAAAAGTGGTCAATCCTGCAGTAACTGTCATGGGGATGTGTAGCTACGGTCTCCCTGGTGTTGTTCTCTCCAAATATCTATGAGACACACCTGTCTTAGTCCTTTCAACGAGGGTCCATGACCTTATTAAAGTCCCCTGCTAGAACTACGTGTCCATCCGCCCAGCGCTGGAGCATCTGGAAAAATTCTTCAAAGAACTGGGATTCTCCCACGCTAGGTGCGTATACGCAGGCCAGAGTCATTCTACTTTGTTTTAGGAGGCCTACCAGAATAAGATATCCCCCCTTTGGATCTCGCTTCACCTTCTCGACTTGAAAGGGGGATTTATTATGGAATAATATAGCTACACCTTTTTTTTTTTCCCCCATGCCGAGGACATGTACACTTGCCTAAAATGCTTGTCTAGGAACTTTGGGCTGTTATGGGTGCTGAAGTGGGTCTCTTGGAGGAAGACCACGTCTGCCCTTCTACGTCTAAATTCCGAGAAGGCGACTTTTCTCTTGTTTGGGCTATTAAACCCCTTTACGTTCTGGGAGAGAAATGTTACCGCAATGTCTTACTGTGGTTTGGGTGGATATGTTTACAGAGGAGTTCGTGCTTACCTAGGCGTAGTGTAGATTGGTGGCCTCTTCGATGGCTTTGGTGGCCGCTGCAGACCTTCTTTCTTTCGCCTTGGGGGACTGGGATAGGGGAAGGAAAGAACAAAAGGGAAAAACAAAGACAAAGAAAACAAGCATGAACAAACAGAACCATGTTGGTCCCACAGGACCTCGGGTTCGCCGCCCGGGAGAGACTCTCCCTATCTGGACCCCCCCTCCCTCCTGGTCCAGATCCATGGCCCACATCTCGGCCATGAGTACCCGGGACTTTGACGGGAATGCAGGCTAGGCCCACACCCCCGCCCCCGAAGCGCATGCCTACGGGCAGGTTGGCGACATGCCCCCCCCGCCGACAGCAGCAACTAATGAAACCCAAACTCTAACTTCTATATTATCTTTATCTACCTCCCCTCCCCCCTCCCCCCCTATAACTGCTACCAGTGAAACTCGACCCTATCCATTAGATAACTACGAAACCCCTTACTTCCACCTTACGAACAAACTACCCTGAAACAAACAAACCAACCTGTCTTTGGGCTCCTATCACGGGGTCCCCTGAACACCCCGTGACCCCTGCCATTTTCCAGCCTGCCTCCCTACCACTGAGCTGTAAGCCAATGATGGCCGTGTGCTTCCGGAGGCTCCCAAAACTTCCACACACCCCCACCCCCCTGTCGCTTGGATCCCTGGCTTACTGAACTCCTGCTGGTATTTCGGGTCTATCACCCCACAGTGTATGTCCTGCTGTTTGGCGGAGCAGCAATATTCCGCCCCTCTACTCCCCCCTCCCGCCTCACGCGTCTCCCCAGCGGCGGAGTTCGCGCACCCCCGCCAGGGAGTACCACGTCACTTCCGGTCCAGCATGTCTCTCGAGCTACCGTCCTTGCTCTCACGATCCCGAACGAGCATCCCTCCTCGCGAGACCCCGCCGGGTGACGTCATCCGGATGGGCGAGGGGAACTCATTCGGAGGCTGGCCCTCGGAGGGAGAGGGTGGATCCGAAGGCGGGCCGAGGTATTGGAGCAATCACTCGCGCCAAAATCAACGCCGCCATGGAGTTCTTCGCGCCCTTCCTGCTTCTTCATTCCCAGGTAAGCCTGGAACGGCCATTTTAGGGTCCATTTTGGGTTCAGTATTTAGATTTTAATGCTCGAGGGGTACCCATAGCTCTTGCCGGATTGTAGCTTCTGTAAAAGTTCCAGGACAACCCGAGCCACGGGTTGTATCTTGGCCGAAAAAGGAACTAAACCGGAAAAAGTTTGAAACCAACTTTGGCAGCACATTGCCGCAACTTCAGCGCCTTAGAGGCTTAGGAGCTTTTGTCACCTCGTCCCGCCTTCTCCTTTCATTTGTCCTTTGGGGAGGAGGACACCGACACCCAGGGCGCCGCACGTGGCGGGCTTGGCTCCTGGCTCCCCGGGTGGGCAGTGTCTGTAGCCACCTTGATTCCTATCTTCTTCAGGAAGGCGACACCCTCAGAGGGGTGCTTCAACACATGGGAGCGACCATTTTTGAGAACTACCAGGGCAAAGGGGAAGGCCCACCGGTAACGTATATCCCTGTCCCGTAGCTCCTTGGTGATGTGCAGCACTGCTCTTCTGCGGGCGAGAGGAGGGGGGATATATCCTGAAACACGGCTAGGGTGATCCCCTCGAAGGTAATGTGTGGGGTTGCCCTCGTGATCCTGCACACCTCCTTAGTTTTAAAATGGTGCAGCCGGAGGATGATATCGCGGGGGGGGGGGGGGTTCATAGGCAGAGGCCGTGACCGCAGGGCCCTATGGCAGCGGTCCATTGATAGTTCAGCTTCACTTTTACCCGGTAGAATGGACGTCATCCACCGGCTCAGCAGGGCCTCTGGGTCGAGAATCTCTTCAGGGATCCCCCGGACGCGTAGGTTGTTGCGCCGGTCCCTGTTCTCACAGTCTTCTTGCCGGGACTCCAGCTCAGCAATCCTCGACTCCAATGCCCCCAGCCGTGTATTAGTCTCCTGGTGACACCTGGAACTATCCTCCATACGGTCCTCCAGCTCACTTGTGCGGGTACCGATCTGAAGGATATCCTTCCTAAGCCCCTCCACCTCCCCTCTGAAAAAGGCCTTTAAGTCTATGAGGAGCCTCGCTATTTCTTTTTTGATTATCTTTGAGTGACCCGCTGATGCTCCCTCCGGCTCTTGGGCTGAATCCGAGTCCGAAACCGCTGAGAGCTCCGCCGCCCCGGCCTTGCCCGAGCCCGTGAAATACGAGTGCACATCTGATTTGCGTTGGGCCTTCTGCCGCATTGCCGCCATGGCTCCTCCGGTGGTTGCTTTAAGGTCCGTGGGGTATCAGGGGCCTCTAGAGAGTATTTGCAAGCTTCCGAGTTTGGTTTGAAAACACTTTATTTATATTAATCTGCCGACGGTTGGCGGAGCTGTGAGGTTACACCGCCATCTCCAACCCGTCGCGCATGCGCATCCACCAATGTCAGTTTATTTTGTTCAACTTGTGTGCTCAATCTCGTTCCCCAAAATATAAAATTGTTAATAAGTTTCGTCCATCGTGACAAAGACCCCCCTTATCGGAACACTCAGGCTCCGAAGCAGGGGTGGAGATTGAAAATCTCTCTACAAAGTCGGACTTGCTCGCCTTTTACAACATAATAGAGTCTCTAATGCAAAGGGCAATAAACTCGTGCATGCGCGCGCACGGCCGAGGACGTTTACGTCCTCCCTCAGGGGGAGTTCCCGCCCCCAGCTGAGGTCACGCGCACCCCTGGTCTGTATCCTGATCTTCTGGACACCCCGACCCCTTTACCTCGGTTTGCGGATTCCGATCTACTCCCGGCTCTGGACCCCAGGCTCTCTTTACCAACTATCTTTTGGAATCTCCCTTCTCTTCTGGCGAGTATCTTACTTTATCTTATACCCCCAGACGGTTCCAGACGCCTATTTTCAACTTTCCAGGCGTGTCCCCGTAGCTGTGGGTGCAGTTTGTTACCCATCTCACCTCAGTTTCGGGGTCCCTCCTTGTCCGTGGTGAGCACAGCGTAACATTATACTCAGCCCAACAGACATGGACCCCGAAGAGGTTGAGCAACCAAGCCCTATGCAGCGACTTCTCCAGCTAGAGGCGCAGCTTGCGTCCATGACGCAGGAGCTCTCTAGACTCTCCTCATTGCAGCCTTCCCCAGGCTCCTCTGCCATAGCAGCTGCGGCGTTTCCCTCCCCGGGCCTTCCCGTGGCTGTGTATCCTCGTCTCCCGGCTCCCAACCGCTATGCAGGGGATCCCCACGAGTGCAGAGGGTTTTTAAATCAGTGCGAGATGCAATTTTAACTATCTCCCTTGCGCTTCCCCACTGCTCGTTCAAAGGTGGCCTATATTATGTCTCTCTTGAACGGATAGGCCCTAGCCTGGGCATCCCCCATCTGGGAGCAGGATCCTGCCATGACGCATGACTATTCTCGCTTTCTTCGAGAATTCAGGCAAGTATTCGATACAGGGGAGCACCAAGGTTCACGTGATTATATGAAAAAGAAAGATAAAGGCAACATAGTGTGATACAGTCTCAGTTTTTTTCTTTCTTTCTAGTGAAGAAGGTAATCCACTCACAATTTTCCTTTCAAAAATCAGGCATTACAGAGACACTCCTCTCTCTGTTTAGAGCAATGAGCATGGATATCCACAGGTGTAGATCCCTTTCACTTCCTCTCCACCACCGCACGAATACCCAGAAATAATAAGAAATACCAAAATTGCGCAATAACGTCTTAAAATGTATTGGAGATCATCACAGATATCATAACATATGGCTATACACTCACATAAGTAATAATAGGTACAGTCATTGTACGAAATCCCGATAGTTACAGCAATTCACCGGTACACAGTGTGTTTATTCCCTCTGCTTCTCTGCTCCCATCTACGTCACATCCGGTTGAAGCAGGGCTGTGGGCGGAAGTGCTGTGAGGGGGATCTCCGGCTGCCAGGACTTCGTAACTGCGACTTGCACAGACTGGATGCTGGACACAGGATTCTACGCGTTTCGTCGGTACGAGTATCAGGTATAGCCATAGCCAATACCTTGGCTTGACAGCAGCACGTCACTTTCTCAATCAATCTGAACTAGCACCAGCACAAGTCACTTTCCTCCTAGATGCCATTCACTTCCTTCTCACTCACAATTTTTTTCTTTTCGATGGGGTTCATTACCTCCAGAGACGTGGAACGGCTATGGGCACGAGCTTTGCCCCATCATACGCCAACCTCTTCATGGGGTGGTGGGAGTCGTTCCACGTCTTTGGAGATAAGAACAGATTTAGGGAGCACATTATATTTTATAGACGCTACATTGATGATCTCCTGTTTATTTGGGAAGGAGACATCATTACACTTCTGGAGTTTATTTCTGCACTGAATGATAATGAGTTTAACCTCTCTTTCACGTTTTCTTATCACCATCAGCACATTTATTACTTAGATTTATGTTTATATGTTGACACTGCACTTTCCATTCAGACCACACTATATCGAAAGCCGAACTCACGGAACACGTTTTTAAGACCAAGTAGTTGTCACCCTCAAGCCACGTTCATGGGGATACCAAAAAGTCAATTCATCAGAACCCGCCGCAATTGTTCAAATGATGAAGAGTTTAAAGTGAAATCACATGAGTTATATGTTCGTTTTCTACAGAGAGGGTATAAAAAACCTGACTTAGACAGACTGCTTGATGGTGTGTGGAAGATGGACAGAAACAGTCTTCTTAGACAAACAACCCTGAAAAGATCTAGATCTGATCTCAGTCCGTCTTTCATAACACCATTCAGCAAACAAGCCCAATCCATTAAGGCTATTTTTAAAAAGCACGGGAGTGTTTTGTCGCTAGATCCTGTGTTGAAACCATATGTGTTGGTAGGCCCAAACATAATTTTTAAAAGGGCAAAAACGATAGCCAACACTATATCACCCAGTCTATTTACCACAGCAGATGAGAACAAATCTCCATTACCAAAAGGAATGTTTACATGTACCAATTGCAAAGCATGTGTTTCCATGAATCAGAGTAAAACGTTTACATCTACAGTCACGAGAATGACATATAACGTCCCATGTTTTATCAATTGCAATTCCACACACATAGTATATTTACTGAAATGTGGTTGTGGACGTCAATACGTTGGGAGGACCACGAGAAAATTAAAGACCAGAGTCCTAGAACATCTCCGACTGATTAGGAATAAAGATCTAAATCACCCTGTACCAAAACATTTCTCAAACTGTCCACATGGTAATGCCAATTTATGTACGGTTCAAGGTATTGAACCTATTCCTGTTTCCCCCAGAGGTGGAGATAGGGTAAAGATGTTAGATAGACGAGAACCCTACTGGATTTTTACTCTGAGAACTAGGGAACCCTTTGGCATGAACATTGATTGGGATATAAGCCATTTTTTATAATTTAATACTAAATCAGACATCTTTCGGCTATTTTGTCCACATTAAAATGTATAGTTTTATTCTTTCTTATACTTACTATTATTACTATTCAGTAACATACTCTTACATGGACAACTTTATTGCTACATCGTATCGTCAATTATTATTATTATTTTTCCAGGTTATTGTATTATTATCTGCCTTCCCAATCCTTGTTCATGCTCTTGTAACTACAATGCCAGTAGATTATAGACCATTTTATCATTTGATGTATGATGTTTATATTTGATCATGCATATAAATGATAACATATTATTCACAAATGAGATTAGGATCAACTTACAAACAGTCATCTTTATAGGGGGCTTTAATATTACTATTCTACAAATTACATCTATAGTAGTATATCATCATATAGTAACTGTTCCAATTTATTGTACTGACTGATGATCATATTCACCTCACGAATTACCAAGTATTACCTGCACTAGCATATGCCAGAAACGCAATGTAGATGGGGCTTATTATAGTATTTAACTATAAATCTACAACTGTTTAAATGTGCCCCTTAATGTTTTAAGCATTTATTGGCTTCGCTTGTGCTGATCTACTGCTATCCCAGTATTCAAATGTGTTTTTAAATCTGTTTTTTTATTTTCAGTGTCTATTCATGTTGTTGTTAATAAAGTTTGTTTTAGAAAAAATAGAAAAAAAGACAGTCAGAAAGTGTTAGCATACCACCTGACTGGCCGAGCCAATGGCTGTGTACGCTGCGTCACCGCGACCCGTTGCGACGCGGGACGATGACGTCACACCCGGTGGCGTGAAGCACAGTACAGGTGAGTATAAATCATGCAGTAATACATGTGTTTGTCACCTTGATAAAGTGCCTAGTGCACGAAACGCGTAGGTGCGTTCGTGTTGCTCTGTTGTCCTTTTTGCTGCACCACCCTGCAATAAAACCTGACCTGTTGCTCATTTGAGTGCTTACCTTATCATTTTTTCCGGTCTCATTGGGAGTTGGAAACTGCGGCAGTGCTACACATCTTCACCTCTCCTCTTGCTGGCTACTCACCTGGATGAACTGCACGCCCTGGATATCTAGAAGTCCTGCAAGCACTAAGGTAAAGGGCCATAGTGCCCTCACATATATGTATATGGTTACCGGTGCCTCTGTTGATTTCTTATTGGTTACTAGGGGGGGCTGTTATGGGATTTCAGTTGTGGAGGTCAAGTGGACCCCACTAGACTCCTAGCCCTTACCTGATAAATTGCCATATCACTCATGGACTTTCTAATGTTATCCAGTATTACTTACACATGTCATGGAGGAATTTTGACCAATTCTGATGCATCACAATTATCCTGTTCTATGAAGATCTCATTGCGGTCTGCATCCGCGTGGACCAGCGGCTACGAGAGAGGAGAATTGAACGCACTCTTCCTCGTACCAACTCCTCCCGATCTTCCAGCTGCAGTCTCGTCCATCACGTCCCCCAACCCGTAGATGAACCCGAACCGATGCAGCTCGGAGGTCATCGTCTATCCGCGTCTGAGAGACAGCGCCGACAAAATGGTGGACTGTGCCATTACTGCGGTCATCCCGGTCATCTGCTGGTAAGCTGTCCTCTGCAACCGGGAAACGCCAGGACCCAATGAGGTATGAGAGGGTCTCATTGGTCATAATCTCTTCTCCTCTTTCTTCGTCTAAAGTACTTCCCAATCGTATAATGCTACCTATTTCTCTGGCCTGGAATAACTCCCTGATCCCCGCCTCTGCATTTATAGATTCTGGGTCTCAGGGGAATTTTATTGATCGGAGTTTTGCCTATAGGAATGGGATTCCCTTTCGATCTAAGGCTGTTCCAGTTGGTCTGGAGGCCATAGACGGGCGTCCACTCCAACCAGCCTTTATTTCTCTGGAGACTTGTTCTCTATCCCTCTCCACGGAGGACGGTCATCAGGAGAAGATTATCTTGGACGTGATCCACACTCGATCGGTAGATGTAATTCTGGGACTCCCCTGGTTGCAACTTCATAACCCACAATTAGATTGGGTTGGTAAGGAGCCCATACGATGGGCCTTAAGACCTGTCTTTCCCCCAAACGGACGTTAGCCGGTGTGGAATTACCCGCAGAGTATAAAACTTCCCTTCCAACGATCTACTGGGACCTGGCGGACGTTTTGATAAGGTACGTTCTGAAGTGTTACCTCCCCATAGAGACTTTGACTGTCCCATTGAGCTCCTTCCCGGTGCTACCTTACCCAAGAGCCGTTCTTACCCCCTATCCATACCCGAGACCAAGGCTATGACCGAGTATATTCAGGATAAATTGAGGAAAGGTTTTATCCGCAACTCTTCATCTCCAGCTGGAGCTGGATTTTTTTTTTGTTAAGAAAAAGGATGGTTCCTTGCGCCCCTGTATTGACTACAGAGGTCTTAACAAAATTACGATCAAGAACCGTTACCCCCTGCCACTTATTTCCGAACTCTTCGATCGCCTACAGGGGGCAACAATTTTTTCCAAACTTGATCTCCGCGGAGCCTATTACCTTGTCCGCATCCGTCAGGGCGACGAATGGAAGACCACCTTTAACATCCGGGATGGGCATTATGAATATCTAGTCATGCCTGTGTAATGCTCCGGCGGTCTTCCAGGAGTTTGTCCACGAGATCTTCCGTGATCTCCTCAACAGCTTCGTTAGCGTATACCTTGACGATATCCTTATTTTTTCCAAATCCCTCTCTGACCACATTCAACACACCAAATTAGTCCTGTCCCGCCTTCGGGAGAACAACCTCTATGCTAAACTAGAAAAATGTTCTTTTCATCTTTTTTCCATTCCCTTTCTTGGATATATTATTTCTAGCACTGGCTTCTCTATGGACCCAGTCAAACTAAAGGCTGTCTTAGAATGGCCACAACCCACTTCCCTGAAAGCCATACAGCGATTCTTGGGATTTGCGAATTACTATCGTAAATTCATCAAGAATTTTTCTTCTACCGTGGCCCCCATTACTGCCCTCACCAAAAAGGGAGCTAACACAGCAGTCTCGTCTCCTGTAGCTCTCCAAGCTTTCGACTCCCTCAAAAAATCTTTTGCTTCTGCTCCTATTTTGCGTCACCCTGATCCCGGGCTTCCTTTTACCCTAGAGGTAGACGCATCCGACGTCGGTGCTGGCGCCATTCTCTCTCAGAGACAGTCCCCACAGGCCAAACTTCATCCCTGTGGGTTCTTTTAAAAAAAAAATTCTTCGGCAAAACGGAACTATGACGTCGGAAACAGAGAGCTCTTGGCTATTAAACTCGCCCTTCAGGAATGGAGACATCTTCTGGAGGGAACGGAGACCCCCATTTCGATCTTTACTGATCATAAAAACTTACTTTATTTACATTGAGAGTGCACGTCGCCTTGGGGCACGTCAGGCTCGATGGTCTCTTTTTCCCCCGAGATTTAATTATCTCATATCTTACATTCCTGGTTCAAAGAATCAAAAGGCAGACGCACTTTCACGTCAATTCCTGTTTGAGGACAATTCCGAGGTTATATCCGAAACAATCTTACCCTCTAAATATATTGTTTCGGCCAATTCTTTTGATATCCTGGATCAGGTTATGGCAGCACAGTCTAATCTTCTGGGGGGCCTTAAGGTGCCAGTTGGCCGTCTGTATGCAGCTCCACGCTTCCTTAAGAAGATTCTTGAGTGGGGTCATTCTTCTAGGTCAGCCGGTCATCCAGGCATTAGCAGGACTTCTGACCTCATTGGTCGTACCGTTTGGTGGCCAACCATGTTGCAGGACATTTCAGAATACGTAAAAACTTGTCCAATCTGCGCCCAGGTTAAGACCGCTCGTAAAAAGCCGTACGGCCTTCTACAACCCCTCCCTATACCAGAACGCCCATGGAGTCATCTGTCCATGGACTTTGTGGTGGAACTTCCAACCTCTAAAGGGATGAACACCATTTTGGTTGTCGTGGATCATTTTTCCAAGCAGGCCCATTTCATTCCTCTCAAAGGCCTACACAATTCACCTACCCTGGCAGACATTTTTGTTAAAGAGAGTTCCTCTTTCCATCGTATCTGATCGAGGTACACAATTTGTCTCAAAATTTTGGCGAGCCTACGCTCGCAGGATGAATATCACCCTCCATTTTTCGTCCGGGTATCATCCCCAAACTAATGGGCAAACCGAGAGAATGAACCAGACTCTGGAGCAATACCTCCGATGCTTCATCGCAGACAGAAAAGACAACGGGGTAGATTTACTTCCATGGGCAGAGTTCTCCCATAACTCTTTAAAGAATAGCTCCACGTTGAAATCCCCTTTTTTCATTAATTATGGTTTTCACCCGGATCAGCTGCCCATCACCTCAGTTCCTTCCGGGGTTCCAGCGACCGATGACCGAATCAAGGATCTTCAGGAATCCTGGAAAAGGATCCAAGAGGCTTTGAGAAACGCAACCCAAAGACAAAAGACACAGGCAGATCGTCACCGTCATCAGGCTCCAGTCTTCAAACCAGGGGATAAGATCTGGCTCTCCTCCAAGAACATCTGACTGAAGACTCCAAGCCACAAGCTGGCTCCCAGGTTCTTGGGTCCATTCCCAGTAATAGAACGGATCAATCCTGTGGCATATCATCTGGAACTTCCTCCATCCATGAGGATACCCTCTGTGTTCCATGTGTCACTGCTGAAACCTGTGTCCCAAAGTCCGCGGTTCCATAGGACACCGATTGACCCTAAACCAGTCATAGTTCAGGGGCAGGAAGAGTTTGAGATTCAGTCTATTCTGGATTCCAGGAGGACGAGGGGTTCGGTGCAGTACCTGGTGCATTGGAAGGGCTTTGGCCCAGAAGAAAGATCTTGGGTACCCTACCATCAAATACATGCTCCCAGACTCCTTAGACTCTTCCACTCTAAATTTCCCCCAAAGCCATATTGGAGTCGCCCTGAGGCCGCTCCTCAAGGGGGGGGTACAGTAAGGTCCAGGGGAACACCTCTCCCTAAGGGTTCCTCCCGCGACCTCACTTACCTGCGCTCCGGCTCTGCCCCTTCGCCGCCGCAGGCAGGATCTTCCTTCCCCTCCGCTCCCCGCGGCGGCTACTGAACTCGCGCACGGCCGAGGACGTTTACGTCCTCCCTCATGGGAAGTTCCCGCCCCCAGCTGAGGCCGCGCGCGCCTCTCCCGCGCGGCACACACGCCTGATGTGCGTGCACCACTCACAAGCTGCATATCCAGCGCAGCTGTGGTAAGTTTCTCCCTTCCAATCTCCATCTTCCCTGGGGCCACTCCCTCGTTACTCCCCCTCTCCCTATTGGTCCTTCCTCCTACTTATACCTTGCTCAGCCATTCATTCTTTGGCTGAGCATAGCTTTGTATGACCTGTGTAAACCACGGTCGTGCCTGCCTCAGTTCCTGTCTCTTTTTGTCTCCTTAGTGATCCCTTGCGTACCGAACCGGCCTGGTTGTGGATCCGCTCTGGTCTTCTACCCGTGGTCTTTATCCTGACCTCCTGGACACCCCTGGTCTGTATCCTGACCTCCTGGACGCCCCTGGTCTGTATCCTGACCTTCTGGACACCTTGACCCCTTTACCTCGGTTTGCGGATTCCGACCTACCTCCCGGCTCTGGACCCCAGGCTCTCGGTACCACCTATCTTCTGGAATCTCCCTTCTCGTCTGGCGAGTATCTTACTTTATCTTATACTCCCAGACGGTTCCAGACGCCTATTTTCCACTTTCCAGGCGTGTCCCCGTAGCTGTGGGTGCAGTTTGTTACCCATCTCACCTCAGTTTTGGGGTCCCTCCTTGTCCGTGGTGAGCACAGCGTAACAATGATACAAATAACAGACAAGAAATAGACACTTACTTAGGGTTGGACAATTAAGCAATCAGGTACAGGATTGGCAATTCATTCAGCAATACATGTTCAGATGAAGACATCACGAAAAGACAATGGGTATAGGGCTTACACTTGTTTATATGGAGTTTCAGCCCCCATACCCCCACATGTGGGCGTCTGAAAGTCTAGCAGACTTCTTTGTAGTCAGGAAACCCTTTTGTCTGTAAGTATGAATTATGACACTTACAGACCACTCAGGCTCTGCGTTTCTCCGCCCTATTGTACACAATCAGAGTGGTCAGGTTTTTGATCTGTCAGGCTGTTTGTAGACAAATGGTCGCCTTCCTGAACATTAACATAAAGCAGAGCCAGTAACTTTCCCGGGATTTATCCCAGCCTTGAAAAACAGTATATTCTTTAATATCTACCTATATTAAAATAATCTGTTCTGTGGGTCTGAACGGGCTGAAATTTGCCAGGTCCTCATGCCGGAGGACCCTTGCCATAGTGGCCAAATATCAGCCTTCCACGACCCCCAGAACCGGAGATACCAAAACCAAGTTAAAATCCCCTATTAACTTTAAGGCAGGATTCTCCGCTATAGCTAAAATAAATCTCTGCTTTTCACTCTCCCATTGAAATCAATGGGCTCCGCCGCTATAGGCTTTCAATGGAGCAACTCCGCCATTGAAGTCAATGGGAAACCCACAATTTTCACATTTGCCCATACTCCGTCTGGTTGATCGGAGAGGGCTGGAAATGGCCATGCAGTCATGCCGGAACAGTGACTACTTGCGACCAAAATCCCAGCCCTCTGGTACTCACAGAACCGGAGATATGGGCTCACACTTTTTACACTTTCGGCATTAGCCGTTTTAAAGCCACGCGGCTTTCCTCCATTAGAATCAATATGGCCGGCGCCTCCATAGGAAATGCATGGGCCGGCGCCGCCGTAGGATTCAATGGGACCTCTGCTCCCATTTGAGTCAATGGCGCGACCCTCGTCGCGAGCGCGACCCTTTACGGGGGTCCTTTATTCTCGGACCCGGTGGTGGTCAAGTGTGGGGGTGTCTAGGGTCTAGGGGCAAAAATAATTTTATTCCTGGGTGCCCTAGAACCTAAGTTTCCCACGCCAATTGTGATTGAACTTGACCGGGGAGTGATCAAAGCTCTTTTTTAGACAATGTTTCCGCTCTTGCGGTCTGCTGTTTGGATGGCTGCCAACCCGTTCCTGGTGTTCGGCGTTGAGGAATCCCCATTGAAATGAACAGCTTCATTGACTTACAATGGGGAACCGCCGCTCCTCCTCTCGGGCGCCACCTGCAGGTCTTCTGATGAAAATGGGCCCAAATCGCCAGTTTCCCCATAGCATCGTATGGAGCTGCAATGTCGTCCTATGGGGAGCTGCAAAATGGAGCCTGCAAAGGTGGGAAAATGGAACAAAGGGCTATAATCACTGAATTAACATTAACCCTTTCCCTCCTGCATAGATCCCAGTGTATGTGTTGGTGCAGACACTGGAATAGGAACAATACACATTTACAGGGGAATACACATTTGGGTGCTGAAGCAGGGTAGAAACACATTACTGGACCGCAGTCCAGCTAACCCCTTGCTTCCCAAGTGAGAGCAGGGGGTGGCCAAATGGGGTGTAACCCCTTTAATACCGGGCCAAACCCCCTCTCCCATGACATCTCCCCTGCTCAATGGGTGCCTTGTGACCCAGCTGCCCACCCTGGCACTGGGACACCACTGGCATCCTTGAAGCACTTGATAAGTCCTGAGGGGTTGGCCTGGCAAAATTGTCCTCCGGCATTGTCCAGTACACTGCCCTGGCCACATTGGATTGTGAAGTCCAGATCCTGCTGAGCAGGGCTCCAACGTGGCCGCCGGGCATCCTCCTTTGCCCCTCTCCACCCCCCCACCCAGGGCCTGGTGAACCAAGACCACCGTGAAGGGGCACAGCTGCATACCAGGCTGCATGTTGCCCAGAGACTGGCATGTCTCTGTACTAGCGAGAGACCAGCTAACAAGCACAAACCGTCGCTTCCCCATCAAACCAGTCTGGGAAAGAGCTATGTCACTATCCTGTAGGGACCCTACCTGCCCTGGCCCTGTGCCCACCTGTAGCTGCTCCGCTATACCTCTGCTTCTCCTTCCTGGCTCTAGGGCAGTCCCCACCCCGAGTGGCATCACTTCTGGATTCCAGAAACCACGTGGGATGGTGACTACTACCCTCTCCTGTGCCTCCTGGGACACGGCAATCCCTCAGTACCTTGTACTGGGGTTCCTAGTATCCAGATGCTTTGCTCCTGCCCTCTCAAAACTGAAGGCCAGGAAATAAGCACCTGCTACCACCACTGCTGCTAGGGCCAGCATCACTCCTCTCCCCTCCACTGTGCTGCCCTTCCTCCCTGTAGCTACCCTTGGCTGCCCTGGGGACAGAACCCTCTGCTGTACCCCCCTAGCCCTGGCTACTGCTCCTGGCTGCCTACCTACCCACAGCCCTACCTCTAGGAACCCTGGGGAATCTGTCATGGGGGTCGCCCCTGGTAAGTCAGGACAAGGGACCTCCTGCCTTAGCTCATCCCTAGCTTCTACCAGCTGCCTGACACCCCACTGACCTCCTATCTCCCCCTGCTTCACCGTGCCTCCCTGCCTAGCCTCCCCTAGGCTCAGCACCTCAGCCACTGCTGATGACTAATGCTGCCTACCTCCCTGCAGCCCACCTTCACTCTGCTCCCCCCATGGCAATCCTAACCCAGACACAGGGACTACCTGAGTGCACCTACCTCCCTGACCTTGTCTCCCCCTTACCAGGGATGAGCTCAGGGACATCTATTCAGATGCAACCGCCTTAGCTCTTGGCTGACAGGTATCCCTGGGGTGGCACAAGCTTGCCACCGCCCATGATACCTCCAGCCCATCGCCAGGCTGCAACAGGGGGCTGCTGATCTGAGAGACCCCCTGAGGCTCCGCCAGAGTAATGGGGAACTCTAGCTGCCATACCTGCTGCTTTTCTTCCCCGGCTACCACTAGCCCTTCTTCTCCTACTGAGACCTTGTGCTGGCTACCTACCTGCAGCCTTCCCTCATTCCACTTCTCCCTAGCTAATCCTAACCTGGATACTAAGGATACCTGAGTGAGGCCATCTCCCTGACACTGCCTCCCCATTACCGGAGAGGAGCCCAGGGGCACTGGTGCAGAAGCAGCTGCGTTGGCTCATGGCTGGCAGGTAATCTGGGGATGGTCTAACTTTGCCACTGCCCCTGATACCCCCAGTCCATGGCCAGGCGACAACAGTGGGGCTCTAAACGGAGAGACCCCCTGAGGCTCTGCCAGGGTAATGGGGAAATCTAGCTGGCTCACTTGATGCCTTTACTCCCCGGTTCCCACTGGCCCACCCAACCCTCTCCATGGCAATCTTACCCTAGAGCAGGGTGCTAACGGGGCTAGCCCCTCTCCCTGAAGCTGTGCCCCCATTACCGGAGACGAGCTCAGGGTTGCTGGTGCGGATGCACCTGCCTTAGCTCCTGGCTGGTAGGTAACCCAGGGGTGGTCTAACTTTGCCACAACTCCTGATACCTCCAGCCCATAGCAAGGCTGCAACAGTGGGGCTCTTAACTGATCCCAGTGTATGTGTTGGTGCAGACACTGGAATGGGAACAATACATATTTACAGGGGAATATACATTTGGGTGCTGAAGCAGGGTAAAAACACATTACTGGACCGCAGTCCAGCTAACCCCTTGCTTCCCAAGTGAGAGCAGGGGGTGGCCAAATGGGGTGTAACCCCTTTAATACCGGGCCAAACACTCTCCCATGACAGGGAGTTTGTGCGCTGTCTCTTTTTTTCTTTTTATGTGATCTATGGTGTTGAGGTACCATTATTGACGAGCAGCAGACCTTCCACTTCATAATATAAGATTTAAAAAAATGTATACCTTGATGCACTTTATATTTTGATCACATTTTGTGTTCACTGTTTTATCACTGCTACATATATATGTTACAACCACGGTATTAGTACCTTTTTTGTGCAGTATTTAATTTTTTGTTAGCCTAAACAAGGGCTAAAATAGCTAGTTATCTTCAGTCAATGGATCTACCCTCTCTGTCTGAGGCCCAACAAGGAGCTCGAAACCAATTTATAACTCTAGAAGAAGTTAAACTAGTAATTAAGAATTTAAAAACTTCAAAAGCTCTGGGCCCAGGTGAGTTTTTCAATTTTTACTATACTTTACTATACTTTTTTACTATAAAAAATGCTGTGACATTCTCTTCCCCCATCTCCTTAGGTTATTCAACTTTATTATGACTAACGCTGTTTTTCCAACAAACATGCTGCAAGCCTCGATTTCTCTTATTTATAAGGAAGGGAAAGATCCTTCAGCATGTGGAAGCTATCGCCCAATATCTTTAATTAATTATATTAAAAATGTTTCCAAGATTTTGGCCAATATTAGGCAGATTATAGATCTCACGGCATGGGCAACACAGAAAGGTAAATATACTATGTTGCTCAGCCTTGATGCCGAGAAGGCTTTTGACCGTATAGTTTGGATATATATGGAAGAAACATTGAAGACCTTTGGCTTCTCAGGAATATTCCTCAAATGGCCCTTGTCATGATAATGTCATGAGATATTGGGTTTTGTTAATCCCTCTGGGGTTTAAGGGGTTAATGAGCTACAGTTTTAGGAAAATACAAATATGTGTGGTGTCTTTTCAGAAAACTCTGGGCTTCAAAAAGCCTTGATTGAAGTTGGGTGTGAAAAGAACAGAGGGGGTTAACACATATTTGCAGGCCCAGTGTATATTGCTGGTATAGACAGTGACGAAGTTGAGACATTAGGGGGTCTGACGTAACAGCATTAGGGTCAAAGCAGCCATTTTGTTTGAATCCGCCATCTTGTGACTTTCTATGTGAAGAAATCTATGTGAAACAGACATGGAATGTTTTCGCTCCTAGCTGACTTTATTGATCTTTACTCATCCAATCAGCTCAAATTGAAAGTGTAAACAGGCTAGAAGTTGTGAGAAACCTTGAGATAAGCTCAGATTCTTACAGAGAAACTGATTCTCATATAATGTGCCAAGTGGCAGAATAGGCACATGCCATTTAACCCCATAATGGTTTTTAGCTGACAGACAGTTATCCAGTATTATTATGTATTACAAAATGACACTAGCTTTAGTATTGTTATGTACTACAAAATGAGGTAATATTAGTGACGTGCAAGCCCCCCCATAAAGGGGTGGAGCTTTAGGTTTTAGGGTATAAATATATGGCATAATGTGTTATCTGTTAGGAGACAGCTTTTGAAAAAAGCTCTCTATGTGCACTTGACTTGAATAAATTCACGTGTTATTCTGTTTCAAAATAACCTCAGACTGTGTTTTTTTATTTACGCTTTTTCTCACATGGCGCATTGCGAATAGGGACTCAATATCATCGGAATCGAGCACCCGGATGAATCACTCCTCCATCACTCAAACCTGAGCGCTCATATGAATCAAGGTAAGGCTACCTGCATTTTTTAGAAGAAGAAAAAGTTATATCTATGGCGCTTAGCCCCAAGGTGTACTGAATATGTAGAGAAATATTATACAACCAGATGGAAGGTGGTATCCACTTGGGCTCTCCACATGAAGACGATCAATCATGTAAAAGATATAAAAACAAACATAGTGTAATACAGTAACTAACAAACATACAATCACCACTGTCAAATACTAGACAAACGAATGTTGAGACAAACAAATGACTGAATTAAGTAAAGGGCATTTAATACAACAGCTATATGTGCAATAAAAAAATATATATAACACTAAAAAGAAAGGGTCACATGTGGACACCAACAATGGCTAGACTGTCCGCTTACCAGACACTAAAAAGTAGAAGGCAGTGGATAAATCTGAGAGTATCCCCTCTCGTGATGGTAGAAATCAGCTCCCAAGTGTCTCATACAGTCAGCAGGAGCTTCCGGGAGGGACCCTCCCTGCCTTCCACACCACAGACCTCCGCAGGGCAGACGTGCAGGGCAGCGTGTCGCAGGAGCAGGCGTCGTCACATGCGCAACAGCAGTGCTGGATCCAAGCCAACAGCAACAGGCAGGCGATGTCGTCAATGCCCAGCTCCGCGCAGCACCATGGATAGCCGCCGCGGACAAGACAATGGCTGGGATATGTCAGTGGAGATGGTAGTGAGTGTGGTAGATGCTGTAAGGACAGCAGTGCACGCATAGACCACCCTACGCGTTTCGGAAGACTGCGCTTCCTTCCTCAGGGGTAAAAAAGTAGTGCCTCAGTCATAGAATGTCCACATATAAATAGTCCCGGTTTAAAGGTACAGTACCTCAATGAGGGGATGGACATGCGCAATGGCAGCAAGATAGACTGGATGTCTCAGCAAACAACACATATAGACATATAACAACACAAAAACACATATAAAAAACAATATTTGTAATAAAAGGCTGATAATAACCACTCATTGATATATATATATATATATATATATATATATATATATATATATATATATATATATAAACAGAAATAAATGCATGATGTGCACATATATATATATATACATAAGAATGTCATAGACTTATAAATAGTTCTCCACCATAGGGTATACTATATATATGATGATATTTGGCCCAAAAAACAATAAGTGACCAATGAGATAACATAGAAATAGACCACAAATATTGGACAGATACAGGACAGGCAGTATGCAAATGGAATAAAAATAGAGCCTAAGGCCCCACAGAAATAGACCACAAATCATTCCAACAAGTGTGTCAAATACAACCTAATATGTAACCAAATGTACAGTGTCCAGTACAGAGCCGTCCCATTAAGATGGGTGAAAAAAATGTGATGAATAAACTATGTCTACTGACTACTAAATGTGTAATTCCTTATATAATGAAGAGCTATGATAGAGCTAATGTGAACATTTAAACCAAATCTAAAGATCCACTTTTTAGTGACTTCTATGTAATGTGAACATATTATAATCAATTAAGTCAATCTATTAAAGTAAAACCACAATAGCCAAATATGAATAACAAAAGATCACGGACCATATTATTACTTAATTTATTAATAAGAAATGCTTTGAGGTCAAACTCGATATTAAGACCCAGAGGTATCAGCGTCTGGAGCTCATATATCCAAAAGGACTTCTTTTTGCCCAGGAGGCTATTGATGTTGCCTCCCCGCCAATTAGGTATAAGTGCCTCTATGGCCATACATTTCAGTCCTGTAGGGTTCTTGCCATATATTGTACCTGAAGAAAGTGATTCGACACACTGTGCGTGATCAAACCCTTGGTGATATTGTAAATGTGCTCGTATAAACGGCGTTTGATGGACCTTGTAGTCATTCCCACATACTTCAGACTGCAGGGACATTCCAAAAGATAAATAACGTTCGTGCTATTGCAAGTAATATGTTGTTTGATATTATACGTCTTTGAAGTGACCGTGGAGGAAAATGAAGCTCTTTTTAAACTATATTTGCAGGCTGTGCATGTATTGCAAATAAAATAGCCTTTAAGGCCAAAGCTGTTATGTAATTTTTTCCGCATGAGAGGACAACTAGGTGCCAATTTCTGTCCAATATTTGGTGCTTTTGTGAACACAATGTAAGGTCTATTTGGTAGTATATTAACTAAGTCTTTGTCCTTCATGAGGATAGGCCAATGCTTATGTAGAATCTTCTTTATGTTAGGGGCCATTGAATTATACTGAGTGATAAATGGTATTTTTGTTGTTGTCTCTGTTTTCTTTTTATAATGAAGAAGAGTGCCTCTATCTAACAATTCGACCTCAGATATAATCTGTTCCAAATCGTGTACTGAATATTTCCTATCAATGAATTTATTTTTTAAATCTTGTGCTTGTACCTGAAAAGTGTTAGTTGTTAAAAGTGTTAGAAACCTAGCCACTATATAAAACCGGTTTCTAGTACTAAAGAAAAAGCCTCGAACCCAGTACAATTTATCACGCCTAAACCCAAAAGAAGTGAAATACGATCTAAATCTTACTGGGATAATACTGCTAATCCCAAACCCTCTACGTCTGTTTCTAACACCACGCACCTAGATAAGGAAATTGATTCCATATTTGAGCAATACCAACATAGTAATAAATACCAACCGTTGGTGGATTTTGAATTAGAGCATCAGGCTTCCACTAATAGCCGTGACGACAAACCCACTTTTTCTTTTTTAGATTGGAGGAAAACCAGAGACCAACAGAACGGCAGGGAAGCGATCAAAGATCTACTAGGGAGAGAGGGAACATCAAGAGACAGAAAAAGTACGGTAGAGGAACAAGAGGAGGTAGCAAGACAGGGAAAAGTACACAAACGGTAAAATCTAACTATACAAACATATTTAATATCAGTCAATATTCCATTACAGATAAGGAGAAAGAGGTTATTTCCAAAGGTATGTCCTTTTCCCTAGTGGTAGGCCCCAGCAGTTTCCAACTATATGTAGACGTACAACGTTTTGTCAGGAAGCTGTGTCTTAAAAAATATTTTGCATGGGACGCAGTTTCCAGACAGGACACAAGTGTCAATTTACCGATTTGTCCAGTGCCCAGTACAACCTCTAAATTTAAAAATCCTTCTACTTTTTTTCCTAAGTTTATGAGTGGTCCTTTCATTAGCACCTTTTCACAAATGGTCACGGATGACTTAGAATCACAGAGTCGAAATGTTAAAATTAAAAAACACAATCTGAGCATTGAGGAAAAGGGTCTTTTGAAAGTACTTGGAGAAAGCGACACAATTGTGATTAAACCTGCAGATAAGGGGGGGGTTTGGTAATTATAGACAAAAATTATTATGTCCAAGAATCACTACGCATTCTTGCAGACAGGTCCACTTACCAGCCCCTCCTCACCAATCCTACTGTTAAATATCAGCTGTTATTCCTATTTTTTATATCATTCCCAAAATACACAAAGATCTACAAAAACCTCGGGGACGTCCGATAGTATATGGCATCCAATCACTCACTTCTCATTTATCAGAATTTATAGACTATCACCTACAGTCATATGTCATCCAACTTCCATCCTATTTAAGAGATACGACCCACATACTGCAGACCCTCAGGGACATTCAGTGGCAACAACATTTTTATTTGGTTACAGCAGATGTATCTTCATTGTACACAGTCATTGACCACGTTCAGGGTTGTGAGGCTATTGGCCAGGTATTGGACAGCGACCCTTTGATTTCTGACACATTTAAATCTTTTTTAGTCACAGGTATTAAGTTCATTTTATCACATAATTTTTTTAATTTTAATGGATCTTATTTTTTACAGACATGTGGCACCGCCATGGGTACTAAGTTCACTCCTACTTATGCCAATCTTTTCATGGGCGGCTGGGAGGATAAATTTATTTGGTCCGGCTGTCCCTATGGAGCGAACTTGGTCCTGTGGCGGCGCTACATCGATGACATTTTTTTATTTGGTCAGGCACCCCATTAGAGTTGTTATCATTTCAGGACTATATGAATAATAATTTGTTTAACCTTACTGCACCGACACACTTTATTCGAGCAAATACCGAGTATGTACCTGGCAGATACCTGGAATGCGCCGCTCCTCACCTCTGACAAGCCCCGTTGCGTTTGCCTTCCCAGCCTGGGTTCATGCCTGGCTGACGGGCGGCTGATATGTTAAATGATAATGATTAGGATTTAATAGGCTGCAATGCTTCGCGTGTCTACCAGATGGCATAAATTCATGAATTGTAATGCAGTATATATATATATATATATATACTGTGCAGTATTGCAGCCAGCGGGAATAAAATGCTTCAATCCCTGCCTGGAAAATAACGCAATGCACTCGGGCAGAAAACAGTCACAAACCTCAATACACCCGGGTATACCCGAATTCGTGGGACTAGCCGAGCTCGAATAAAGTGTGTCGCCAGTGTAAATTCACTTTTACTTCTAGTAACACTTCTATTGAGTTTTTAGATTTATGTATATATATAGAAAACAACACCTTACACACTAAAACTTTTTTTTAAACCGTTCAAGCCAATAATTATCTACACGCCAATAGCCATCACAACCCTGCGTGGATCAACAACATACCAAAGGGCCAGTTTATTAGGTTAAAACGAAACAGTTCAACAACTAACACTTTTCAGGTACAAGCACAAGATTTAAAAAATAAATTCATTGATAGGAAATATTCAGCACACGATTTGGATCAGATTATATATATATATCAATGAGTGGTTATTATCAGCCTTTTATTACAAATATTGTTTTTTATATGTGTTTTTGTGTTGTTATATGTCTATATGTGTTGTTTGCTGAGACATCCAGTCTATCTTGCTGCCATTGCGCATGTCCATCCCCTCATTGAGGTACTGTACCTTTAAACCGGGACTATTTATATGTGGACATTCTATGACTGAGGCACTACTTTTTTACCCCTGAGGAAGGAAGCGCATGTCACGGTGAGATTATGGCAGGCTGTATAAGGTCACATAAATATATATAACAGATGATATATATTTATCACTGGGTCTGAACTGAAACGAGTCTTAGATATAATAAAGTGATTTTATTCCTTAAGATAGGTGAACACACGAATAATACAGTAACAGACAAGAAGTACACTTACTTAGGGGTTGGGGAATGAGAAGTTAGATGTAGCATTTCTCTTCAGCAATCAGGTAATCATTCAGGTGATATCAGGTAACCATATCAGCAAACGAAGAACGAATGAAGACTCAATGAAGACTAACCAAGGATATATGGGGAACAGCAGTTTATATACCTTTTGTCCCTCTATCCTTAACCTGAAGTACCTGTGATTGGTGGTCAATTATCTCCAGCCAATCTTTGATGGGGGAACACATTTTAGGACATGCCCCCCTGCTAGCTGGCACATGTGCAGTAGAACTCTGGGGTCTCATTTCTGTAGCCCCCCATAGGCAAATGGAATGCCAGCCAGTCTACCCATCTGGATCTCTAGCAAGATAACCTTTGTTGGAAGGTGATAACTGGGACACTTGGAGACTGCTCTGGTTTGAAATAAAATATCGTTCGTGGTGTATAGATGGTCACTGCAGCAGGAATTCAACCGGAAACTTGAGTAGTTAAAACAGCTTTATTAAACTAGAATGCTGCGCATCACAGAGAGCCACTCTGACGCGTTTCGTTCCTGTGTGGAACTTTATCAAAGAGTAATGGTCTCTCACACTGAGGTCAAATATATACACAGATTCTTATCCTGATTGGTTAACATATAATTGTAAACAGGTAATAGTAATCAGTGAGTTGTATAATTGGTATTGGAAACACCCTATACAGACAACAGTGTGTATGATAGAACAACAACAGAATTAAAAATATATCAAGTAAACAATACACAGTTACATATAACTTAAAATCACAAACAGTGGATTGCAGCATCTATGATATAAAGATATATATCATGTATCACATAAAAATGAATAAAGTTTCAAAGAATCAGTGAGTCATTTATAACTCTGTGGAGAATGACATAATGTTTGTAAAAACAAGAACATGAAGTGGCACAAAAAATGATGCCAAATGGAAAGATAAATGCAACTATGCAATATTCATAACTCATGGAGGAATATATAAATCTATGTATCCAATTATGCATCATACTGTAATACATAGAAACAATGCACAAAAAATGCACAAAAATGCCTAGAAAAAATGCATAGAAAAAATGCACAGAACAAATATACATGAGATGCACACAGATACACACTCCCAGAACTCGTCGTTGGTTAACCCATAAGGAAGTGTTTTAACTCCCAATCCACGTTTATGCCGTGGGGGTGGAGAGTTCTGAGAGTGTATATCCAATACATCTCTTTTTTGCTAAGTGCATTTTCCCTGTTGCCACCTCTGGGATGACATGGTATATGTTCTATGGCCCTGAATGTGAAATAATTAAGGTTGCCTGCAGAACATGTAGAGAAATGTCTGGATACTGGGTGATTCAGATCTCTTTTTCTGATCAATCTAACATGTTCTGCAATCCTGGTCTTAAGGGGTCTAATGGTGCGCCCCACATATTTGAGACCACAGGCACATTGTAGAACATATACTACATGGGTAATATTACAATTAAGAAACGTTTGGATGTAATATTTATTACGGTCTTCATTGTATAAGATGTATTTTGTCTGTGCTGCATATTTGCACATGGAGCAATGACCGCACTTAAAAAAGCCTTTTGGTATGCTTTTGACATTAGTAACATTAGAACCAGATTGAACCATACTGGGAGACAAATGAAAAGAAAGTGTTTTGCCTTTGCGATAAGCAAATTTAGGGCCATTTTTAACAATATCACGGATGTCGTTGTCCAGTGATAGCGTGTGCCAATGTTTGGCAATGATGTTACAAATCTTCTGTGACTGACTATTGTATGTACTGATAAACATTGGATTATTCACATTTTTAGAAAGTGTTGATTTGTTTTTCATAGTTTGGGTTTTGCAATTCCTTGCCCTTTTATGTATTAATGTACTTCTGTCCACAGAAACAGCCCTGTTGAATGCAGCAGTAATGTCTTGAATGGAATAACCCCTTTCTATGAATCTATCGGACATTTCTTTGGCCCTTAATAAAAAGATCTCGTGATCAGAGCAAATACGCTTTAACCTCAAAAATTGGGCCCCTGGAATGTTTTTGATCAAAGATCGTGGGTGGCAACTCTGAGCCTTTAGAAGTGTATTTCTAGAGTTTTCTTTTCTATATATATCTGTTTGAATGGACATGTCATTGCCAACATACAGGAGTAGGTCAAGAAAGTGAATATGATGAATGTTGTGTTGATATGTAAATTTAAGATTATAATTGTTTGTACTAAGGTGATCAATAAAGGAAAGAAGTGAATAATCGTCCCCCTTCCAGATGAAAATCAGGTCATCAATATATCGCCCAAAATAAACTATATTTTGACGAAATAAATTGTGACTGTGATAAATAAATTGTGACTCCCAAAAACCCATAAACAAATTAGCATATGATGGTGCAAAACTCGTGCCCATAGCAGTGCCCAGTGTCTGTAAATAAAAATGTGAATCAAATAAAAAATAATTGTGCGTAAGTAAGAATGAAATTGATTCTAATAAAAAAGTGCAATGTGTTATAGATAAAGTAGATAAATCCAAAAAGTGTTTAATGGCAGCAAGGCCGTGCTGGTGCTCAATAATGGAATACAGGGAGGTCACATCCATGGTGACCCACCTGTATTCCTTGTGCCAAGTGATACCCTGTATGCTGGCAATGAAATCCGCAGTGTCCCTGATGAAACACGGCAATTCAAAAACAAGGGGTTGCAAGAACCTGTCCACATACCGCGATAACCCATCCCCCAAAGATCCAATGCTCGCTACTATGGGACGACCAGGAGGGTCGACCAGCGATTTATGGATCTTTGGGAGATGGTGAAATATCGGAATCACGGGATGTGGACAGGAAAGAAAGTCAAATTATTTTTTGCTGATGACATTAAGAATTCGACCCATATGTAATAACTCCATCAATTCATGATGATACTGAGATGTAGGATTGCTCTTTAGAGGTCTATACGTGGTGTTATCTTTCAATTGTCTCATTGCTTCACTGAGGTATTGGTTTTTAGACATAACAACCAGAGCACCCCCTTTGTCGGCGCTCTTAATAACTAAATCATGCTCTTTCTTAATGCATGCAATTTCTTTGATTTCAGTATAAGTTAAGTTCCCGTTAATGACATTTGAGCAAGAAAACCCATTGGATAATATACGCAGATCGCGTTCAACTAGATGTTCGAATGTGGCGATGGATGGACCCCTATTGGAATTGGGGCAAAATAGAGACTTCGGGCGGTAACCCGAGTCTTCATTCCCAAAAAAAGATTGAGTATGTGTCATCAAGGGTTCACCTTGCAATTCCAATAGGGAGTCCATATCAGACAAAACACAATTCTCGTAAAAGTTCATGGGTGGCAGATCCCCAGACTTCAAAGAACTATTGGGGTCAATTGGTTCCTCTGGTATATGTGCATTATCCAGACTATTTTTTGCAGAGAAAATCTTTTTTAAGGTCAACTTACGTGTAAATTTTTGTAAGTCTATAATGGTTTAAAAAAGTTTAAAATTTTGACTGGGGGCAAACCCAAGGCCTTTATTAAGGAGGGACAATTGTGTAAATGTTAATTCGGCACCGGAAATATTGATTACGTTATTAGGTACCCCTAATCGTATTTCTTCTGTTTTGTTCTGCCTCGTCCCCCCTCGTTTCCTCTTAGATCTGCGCGTTCCCCCCGACTTTTTGTGCCCATATCTAAAAAAGCCGAAGAGGGTTGCCCAGAGGATCTGCTAGCCTTGGATGTTGAACAAGATGGTGTGGCATTGCTCTCATAATGGGTGACATCACGATCCCTAGATTGTTCCCTAGATTTATCAAAAGAAACGGAATGAAACCTCGGTTCTGGGTCCGTGTAGTCGGATTCAAAACTAGAGGTCTCAATACGTTTATTTTTGAGAATAGATTTATTGGGGGCATTGCTTGTTCCTCTCTTTGGTTTTTGATTCCTGCCTCTAGGTGTACTGGAACTCATGATCTCTCTAACAACAACTGGTTTTTGCCAGCAATAAATCTGATTTTTTGTATAATCAATACGATCTCTTTCGTATTTAACTTGTTTCTTTTCACTGATGATGTTTTCAGCTATTTCAATATTGGATGAAAGTGTTTTATCGTTCTTGATAAATTGCTCCCTCTTACTAAAAGGTTGCAATTTAGTTTGAAGGATTTTAATATCTGCCATTAATATAGATTTTTCTTTTAATTTTTGCTGAATGATC
The DNA here is from genome assembly GCF_040206685.1 of Ascaphus truei. Lineage (NCBI taxonomy): Eukaryota > Metazoa > Chordata > Amphibia > Anura > Ascaphidae > Ascaphus > Ascaphus truei. The sequence continues at coordinate 43,137,621 of NC_134495.1, forward strand.
AGTTCCATCAATGTTTTAGAGCAGGTATCAAGGGCTTCCACCCAATCTAATTCAAATTGCTTATTCATAAAGCCAAAGGAGGGTACCTTTTTAATACGCAATCCCCTAGGGATACGCTGACATCTAATGTAGTTTTCAAGAGATGTTATGTCCCACCATAGCCTAATATTTTCAGTTAGGAGTTTCTCAAGTTTTACAAAGTGGTGGGTTAAGTCAGAGGGTTCATCACAGATAACTTCTGATACACCATCAAATAGGTGGGTAGCTTTCCTTAATCTCTTGGTGTCATCTCCACAGGTATGAACATAAGTGTTGTAGTCAAACTCTAATGCAACATTGTCATCCCCACTAGATTCTTCCATAATCCGAAAAAATATAGATAAAACTTAATCCCTTAAGAAAAACAAAAAAAGGGATATAATAACCCGATGAATATAATGGGTGAATTCCTGAATTAGGGTCAGAGTGTGCTAATAATACTATATATAGAACACATAAAAATACGTATGCATATAAACACCCTAGAAAAACAAGACCAGAAAATCAATAGATTATAGTATAAAGAAATTATTGTCAATAAATGTTCATGTGGAACTGAGCTACCAGGACTGGTAAAGTCTATAGTGGTTGTAGGGGAATGAACCCCGTGTTGTCCGGTGCTTCTAAGATCCACTGATACATCTGGGTGTATTATGAAGGCAGTCTCTGACACATGAAAATACAAGAATGGTCACTACACGAGCATAAAAAGTCCTGTGTGAGGGGAACCAGCAACAAAAGCATGCGGCAGGATGAAGGATAAAGCCTGGGTGGGGGGCTGTTGTGCAGGGAATAGTTAGAGACAGGGAGAGAGGCAACCAGCGAGCTACCCCTCCCGTGTACTCACGATACTGTCACCTGCTGCCCTGACCCGACCCGGTATATTCACTGCCCGTGCCTAGCTGGTCCCGTCTCCTCGGGCGTCGCGCTGGTGTGTGACGTCATCTCCGAGGGCCGACAGCTATGCTGTGAAGGGATGGGACAAGCGCTGCCAATTCGGCGATCCTAAGAAGCCCCAGAACAGTTGCAGGGGGCGGATCCAAACGCCGTCGTCAGGACAGGGGAATAAAGCCCAGCTCCCAGCTCTGTGTAATGGCCTGCGTGCTCCACCAAAGTTATGAAATAAAATATCGTTCGTGGTGTATAGATGGTCACTGCAGCAGAAATTCAACCGGAAACTTGAGTAGTTAAAACAGCTTTATTAAACTAGAATGCTGCGCATCACAGAGAGCCACTCTGACGCGTTTCGTTCCTGTGTGGAACTTTATCAAAGAGTAATGGTCTCTCACACTGAGGTCAAATATATACACAGATTCTTATCCTGATTGGTTAACATATAATTGTAAACAGGTAATAGTAATCAGTGAGTTGTATAATTGGTATTGGAAACACCCTATACAGACAACAGTGTGTATGATAGAACAACAACAGAATTAAAAATATATCAAGTAAACAATACACAGTTACATATAACTTAAAATCACAAACAGTGGATTGCAGCATCTATGATATAAAGATATATATCATGTATCACATAAAAATGAATAAAGTTTCAAAGAATCAGTGAGTCATTTATAACTCTGTGGAGAATGACATAATGTTTGTAAAAACAAGAACATGAAGTGGCACAAAAAATGATGCCAAATGGAAAGATAAATGCAACTATGCAATATTCATAACACATGGAGGAATATATAAATCTATGTATCCAATTATGCATCATACTGTAATACATAGAAACAATGCACAAAAAATGCACAAAAATGCCTAGAAAAAATGCATAGAAAAAATGCACAGAACAAATATACATGAGATGCACACAGATACACACTCCCAGAACTCGTCGTTGGTTAACCCATAAGGAAGTGTTTTAACTCCCAATCCACGTTTATGCCGTGGGGGTGGAGAGTTCTGAGAGTGTATATCCAATACATCTCTTTTTTGCTAAGTGCATTTTCCCTGTTGCCACCTCTGGGATGACATGGTATATGTTCTATGGCCCTGAATGTGAAATAATTAAGGTTGCCTGCAGAACATGTAGAGAAATGTCTGGATACTGGGTGATTCAGATCTCTTTTTCTGATCAATCTAACATGTTCTGCAATCCTGGTCTTAAGGGGTCTAATGGTGCGCCCCACATATTTGAGACCACAGGCACATTGTAGAACATATACTACATGGGTAATATTACAATTAAGAAACGTTTGGATGTAATATTTATTACGGTCTTCATTGTATAAGATGTATTTTGTCTGTGCTGCATATTTGCACATGGAGCAATGACCGCACTTAAAAAAGCCTTTTGGTATGCTTTTGACATTAGTAACATTAGAACCAGATTGAACCATACTGGGAGACAAATGAAAAGAAAGTGTTTTGCCTTTGCGATAAGCAAATTTAGGGCCATTTTTAACAATATCACGGATGTCGTTGTCCAGTGATAGCGTGTGCCAATGTTTGGCAATGATGTTACAAATCTTCTGTGACTGACTATTGTATGTACTGATAAACATTGGATTATTCACATTTTTAGAAAGTGTTGATTTGTTTTTCATAGTTTGGGTTTTGCAATTCCTTGCCCTTTTATGTATTAATGTACTTCTGTCCACAGAAACAGCCCTGTTGAATGCAGCAGTAATGTCTTGAATGGAATAACCCCTTTCTATGAATCTATCGGACATTTCTTTGGCCCTTAATAAAAAGATCTCGTGATCAGAGCAAATACGCTTTAACCTCAAAAATTGGGCCCCTGGAATGTTTTTGATCAAAGATCGTGGGTGGCAACTCTGAGCCTCCTCCGCCCTTAAATCATCAGGGAGGGTGACAAGACCCTTTGAACAACACTTAAATCCTAGACATTGGGGCGCCTCTTGGGCCATCTGCTATCCTGGTAGACAAAGGAATTTCCTCTGATTCTTTGTCCATACCTTGGGACACAGTATTAAACATAAAACTTAAACATATTAAAATATCCGGTTCTATTGGGTCTAGCAGAACCAAACTTACCAGTTCTCATGGCCGGAACTGGGACACCATATGATCCAAAAAGCGACTTGCTACGACCTATGGAACCGGAGTTACACAAATGCACATTAAATCATTTTTCATTTTAATACCAAAATCTCTGCTAAAAAAGAAATCTCAGCTTTTCACTAAATCCCCATTGAAAACAACGGGCTTCTCCGCCATAGACTTTCAATGGTAAATTGCCACCATTGAGGTCAATGGGGTTTCTCCGCCATTGAAGTCTATGGGAAAAGTCCCGAACCTTCAAGGGGGTCCATACTCCGTCGGGTTGGTCCAGGAGGGTCAAGGATGGTTCTGCAGTGATGCCGGAGCAGTGACTGCAGACACCCCAAACCTTGATCCGCTGGGCCCTCCGGAACCGGAGATATGGAGTACCAAAATACAGCATTTCACACTTAGTCATTTTTCTGAGCCGTTTCTGCCGCCGCCGGCAAAGCCTATGGCGTGACCCGTTCTTTTCGGTTCGACCCTTATCGGGGGTCCAGGATCTGGGGACCCGGTTGTGGTCGAGTGGGGGGAAGCCTAGGAACTAGGGACAAAAATAATTTTATTCCTAGGGGCCCTAGAACTGTTTATTCCCACGCCACTTGACGTTGACCTGGACTTGTAAGTGATCAAAGCTCTCCTATTGAAAATGTATCTGCTTTGCGGTCTGGACGGCAGCGAACTTCTTCTTCGAAAGCTACCTCGAGGAACCTCCATTGAAGTCGATGGGCCCATTGACTTTCAATGGGAAACCGCCGCTCTCCCTCTCGGATGCCACCTGCTGGTCTTTACAGGAAACAGGACTAAAACAACAAGATTCTCCATTAGAATGCATGGAGCCCTAATGGCGGCCAATGGGGACCTGCAAAATGGTGCCTGAAAAGGCGGGAAAACTTCACAAAGAGCTATAATCATTAAAGGACTATTAACCCTTGTGCTCCCGGATGGATTCCAGTGTGTGTGTGATGCAGACACTGAGTAAACCAGAAATTACAATGGAACAGGGGAATACACATGTACATGTCATTACAGGGGTTAAATCACTGTTCTGGGTCTTAGCCCAGTTAACCCTTTGACTCCCGGGTGAGGTCAGGGGATGGCCAAATGGGGTGTAACCCCTTTAATCCCGGGCCACCCCCTTTCTCCCTCTACACCTCCCCTTCTTAATGGGTGACCTGTGGCCCACTGGCCCTAACGGGGAGTGGGGCACTGCTGGCACCATTAATGAACTCTCAGAGGGATAGTTCTGGCGTGAAAGTTCGTCAGCATTGCTGTTTTCACTGCCCTTCTTGTGTTGAATGGTAAATTCAAATTCTTGCAAAGCCAAGCTCCATCTCAGCAGTTTGGCATTTTCCTCTGTAGCCAACTCAGGGGGTTGTGGTCTGTGATGACCGTGAAAGCCCTCCCATAGACATAGGGCTGGAGCTTTTTGAGTGCCCACACAATGGCCAAGCACTCCTTCTCAATGGTGGCATATGCCACTTCCCTGGGGAGCAGTTTGCGACTTAGATACACCACAGGGTGCTCTTAGCCGTCGTCCCCCACCTGCCTCAACACAGCCCCCACACCAAAGTCTGAGGCATCAGTTTGTATAAGGAAATGCTTGGTATAGTCTGGAGCAGCCAGTATAGGGGCTCCAGCAAGCGCAGTTTTCAGAGCCTGGAAAGCAGTTTCACAGGCAGGAGACCAGGTAATAAGCACAGGCAGTTGCTTCTTGGTCAGATCAGTCAGGGGTTTGGCCAGGGCGCTGTACTGTGGGACAAATTTCCTATAGTACCCTGCGGTGCCCAAAAATGCCATGACCTGTTTCTTTGTTTTTGGAACAGGCCACTCAACTATGGCTTCTACCTTGGCTGGCTCTGGTTTGAGATGCCCTCCACCCACCCTGTGCCCTAAGTACAGGACTTCTGCCATCCCTACCATACACTTAGTGGGTTTTAAGGTAAGCCCAGCCTCCCTGATCCTATCCAGCACCGCAGCTACATGTCCTATGTGAGATTCCCAGGAATTACTAAAGACAGCAATGTCATCTAAGTAAGCCCTGGCATAGCTCTGCATCCCTTCCAGTAACCTATTTACCAGGCGTTGAAAGGTAGCCAGGGCATTCTTCATCCCAAATGGCATCACTAAGAACTCATAGAGGCCACTTGGAGTGATGAATGCTGACTTCTCCCTAGCCTCCAGGGTCAGTGGGATTTGCCAATAGCCTTTGCTCAAATCCATGGTGGTCAGATACTTTGCCCCCGCGAGTTCATCTAGTAACTCATCCATGCGGGGCATGGGGTAAGCATCTGACACCGTCCCAGCGTTGAGCAACCGGTAGTCCACACAAAACCTGGTGTTCTTGTCCTTTTTAGGAACTAGGACTACTGGACTTGCCCAAGGGCTCTGGGACGGAGTAATTACCCCTAGGGTCAGCATCTCCTCAATCTCTCTCTCCATACTGGTCTTGACCTCTGCTGACACTCTATAAGCGTGCTTATGCAGAGGCTGCAGGTCCCCTGTGTGTACTGGGTGTTTGGTGAGATGTGTGGTCCCTGGCATGTCAGTGAAGAGGGCACTATACTGAGCTAGCATGTCCCTGGCTTCTCCCTTCTGCCTAGCACTCAACTGTGCCCCTATCTCTACCTGCTCTACAGTGTTGCCTTGCCTCCCCTAGGAGATCAGGCAGAGCATTGCTCGCCGGATCCTCCAGCAGTGGGCTACAAATGGCCAGCACTGCTCCCATACTCGGTGTTCTGTACTCTTTCAACATGTTGATGTGGTACAGTATGTCTTGTGCCTCTCAGGCGCTACCTGTACAACATAGTTGCACTCTTTCACCTTTCGGATAACCGAGTACGGTCCCGACCAGGCAGCCATCAGCTTGTTCTGCCGAGTGGGTTTGAGAACAAGTACCTGCTGTCCTGGGATGAATTCTCTGCTACGGGCCTGCTGGTCATACCATTGCTTTTGCTTGGTCTGAGCAGCCCTGAGGTGGTCCTGGGCCACCCCCATGAGCATCTCTAACCGGTCTCTGAGATCTACCACATACTGGATCACTGAAGCATCAGTAGCGGTAGTCTCCCCTTCCCATCCCTCACGGAATAGGTCCAGAGGTCCACTTACCCTGAGGCCATATAGTAGCTCGAAGGGAGAGAAACCTGTAGATTCTTGCAGTACCTCTCGGTAGGCAAACAGCAAGTGCTGCAGGTGAATCTCCCAGTCTTTCCCCTCCGCCTCTATAAAGGTCCGAAGCATCTGCTTCAGGGTCCCGTTAAACCTCTCACATAATCCGTTTGTCTGGGGATGGTAAGGGGTAGTGCACCGGTGCTGTACACCGCAGGCATCCCAGAGACAATGTAACAGTTCACTCATGAACTGCGACCCCTGATCGGTTAGGATCTCACTAGGGAAACCTACCCTAGAAAAAACGTTCAGCAAAGCTGCTGCCACTGTCTTGGCACTTATGGTGCCAAGCGCTACCGCCTCAGGGTACCGGGTGGCAAAATCCACCACTGTGAGGATGTAGCGCCTCCCTGACCTGCTAGGAATCATGAGGGGTCCTATCAGGTCCATCGCTACCTTCTGGAAGGGTTCCCCTATTATCGGTAGGGGTCTCAGGGGTGCTTTCACACGGTCGCCCGCCTTACCTACTCGCTGGCAGGCATCACAAGAGCGGCAGAAATTGCTCGCATCTCGGGATGCCCCCAGCCAGTAGTAACGCTGTAATAACCGGGCTCATGTCCTGGTGACCCCCTGATGTCCCGCTAACGTAATAGAGTGAGCTACCCGTAACAGTTGCTGTCGGTACCCCTGGGGCACTACTAGCTGTCGCTTACCGGTCAATCCCTTCTCTATCGCCGGGTTCCCTTCTTCTCTGTATAGGAGTCCCTTATGCCATAGGCAGCGTTCAGTGCCCTCCCCTGCCTGAGATTCGGACGCCCAAAGTCTCACACCGGCCAGGGTAGGGTCTGCCTTCACTGCCTCCCTAAACTGGGCTCCTAAGTCTGGCCACCCCCCAGTCATGTCATTGTCAGGGGAAGGGGACAAGGTAAGGGGCAACTGATCCTGGCTTACCTCCCCGGGCTCCTCTGTGCCCTCCGCTAACGTTGGTCCCAAAGGCTGGGGGACTGGAGCGGCCGCCGCCGGCATTGCCGCGGTCTGGCTCTGGGTAACCGCCACCACTGCAGCGGGCTGGGGCACATGGTCATAGGTGCAGGTCATCGGTCCCAGATTGTTGCCCAAAAGAATTTCAGCATCCAAACCGGGTAAAACCCCCACCTCCCGCACACCCTTGCCCACCCCCCAATCCAAAAAGATGCGGGCCACCTGCAGGAAACGTGGCTCTCCGTCGGCCACAGTGATCTGCATCCCAGGGCCTGGGATCAATTCCTCTGGCCGGACCATATCAGGTCAGACCAGGGTCACTGCGGCTCCTGAATCAAGCAAGCCGACTGCTTGCCGGTCACCGACTGTGACCGGGGTAAGATGTTTGCTCCGGCCGTCTGTCTGCTGCAGGTCTGCGCTGAGATGTCCTCCGCTCCTGGCTGTAGGCACCGATGAAACCGGGACAGGTGCTGCATGGGACGTCTCGCTGGGAGTTGTCTCCATGACCGGTCCTAGGACTTTGGTGGAAGCCACCCGCACGCGGGCTACCGGCTTCGCAGCTGGGGTGCGTTGCCCTCGATAGGGTCCGTTGGAACGCAGGAGTTCCGGGCAATCTGGTCTGATGTGACCAGTGCTGTTGCAATTGTAGCACCGGCGCTCATGCCGGAGCTCTCCCGCCTTTGGTGTCCCGCTGCCCGCAGGCGGCTTTTGGGTCCACTGGGGGGTACTCACAGCTTTCTTGGCCGGTACCGGCGCGATCGCCGCTTTGACGGGTGCCTTGGTGGTCATCTGGGAACGGCTGACCACATAGTCATCTGCCATCCTCGCCGCCTCGGTGTAGGTCTTGGGCTTTTTATCATACACAAAAGCCCTCACCACCGGCGGGCACTGCTGCATGAGCTGCTCCTGAAAGATGAGGTCCAGCAGGCGTTGGTAAGTCCTGGCCTCAGAGCCCTCCACCCAGTGTAACCCATACAAAGCCATGCGGGTCACATAAGTGACATAGGTCTCCTGAGGGTGCCTCTCCTCCAGCCGGAACTTACCCCGGTAAGCTTCAGGGGTAAAACTGTGCTGAAATAGCAAAAGTTCTTTCAGGTGGTCATAGTCATCAGCATACTCCTCTGTAAGCGCCATCAAAGTCTGCTTAGCCAAGCCGGAGAGTAGCGGGTCCAAGCGTGCAACCCTATGCTCGGGGAGCACCTTGTACCGCCGGCACTGCGTCTCGAAGTTCCTTAAAAACATGTCGATCTGATCAGTGCCTTCCACGTACCTGGTGAGACTGTGCTTGTCTAGTTGGAGTTCATCTTTGCGGGTTTGGACCGGGGGGCAATAAGCGGGTCTGTTCGCTGCCATTGAGATAAACTTTAGCCGCTCCTCCGCTATCCCTCGGTCTCCCCACTTGGTGATCAGTGCCAACATTTCAGAGGTAAACGGGCTGGTGGCCGTAGCCATCGGTGCCCCTCTTGTTGCAGTTGGCCTGGGAGGTGCACTTGTCCCCTCCCCGGGATCCTGCTGCTCCGGCACTGGGTTCAGTCCCTGATCTCCGGGCGGCTGTACAAGGGCAAGCTGAGCCGTACCCTGAGACGCTGCAAGCTCGGCTTCATGAGCTGTGATTGCGGCAACCATTTCCTCGACATCGTGGTCCACATATTCCAGTCCATATTCACGGCACTTGTCTTTTAGCTGACTTCTAGTTTTCAGGTAATAGACACTCTCCGCTTCACTCATGGTTCTGGGTCGCAGCAGGTGAGGTGGTGTGACAACTTGCGTTACTTGTTGCACTAACGTGTGTTCAATATCTTTAGACCCAGGAACTCGCAATTACCATCGAGTCCCCACTAGCTCACAGTACCTCGCAGAATACTGTAATCTAGGTCCAGTTCAATCCCGCCGCTGCCACCAGTTAATTTATAAGCCTGTCACGGTGAGATTATGGCAGGCTGTATAAGGTCACATAAATATATATAACAGATGATATATATTTATCACTGGGTCTGAACTGAAACGAGTCTTAGATATAATAAAGTGATTTTATTCCTTAGGATAGGTGAACACACGAATAATACAGTAACAGACAAGAAGTACACTTACTTAGGGGTTGTGGAATGAGAAGTTAGATGTAGCATTTCTCTTCAGCAATCAGGTAATCATTCAGGTGATATCAGGTAACCATACTACACCGACACACTTTATTCGAGCAAATACCCAGTATGTACCTGGCAGATACCTGGAATGCGCCGCTCCTCACCACTGACAAGCCCCGTTGCGTTTGCCTTCCCAGCCTGGGTTCATGCCTGGCTGACGGGCGGCTGATCTGTTAAATGATAATGATTAGGATTTAATAGGCTGCAATGCTTCGCGTGTCTACCAGATGGCATAAATTCATGAATTGTAATGCAGTATATATATATATACTGGGCAGTATTGCAGCCAGTGGGAATAAAATGCTTCAATCCCTGCCTGGAAAATAACCCAATGCACTCGGGCAGAAAACAGTCACAAACCTCAATACACCCGGGTATACCCGAATTCGTGGGACTAGCCGAGCTCGAATAAAGTGTGTCGCCAGTGTATCAGCAAACGAAGAACGAATGAAGACTCAATGAAGACTAACCAAGGATATATGGGGAACAGCAGTTTATATACCTTTTGGCCCTCTATCCTTAACCTGAAGTACCTGTGATTGGTGGTCAATTATCTCCAGCCAATCTTTGATGGGGGAACACATTTTAGGACATGCCCCCCTGCTAGCTGGCACATGTGCAGTAGAACTCTGGGGTCTCATTTCTGTAGCCCCCCATAGGCAAATGGAATGCCAGCCACTCTACCCATCTGGATCTCTAGCATGATAACCTTTGTTGGAAGGTGATAACTGGGACACTTGGAGACTGCTCTTGTTTGAGCCTCCTCCGCCCTTAAATCATCAGGGAGGGTGACAAGACCCTTTGAACAACACTTAAATCCTAGACATTGGGGCGCCTCTTGGGCCATCTGCTATCCTGGTAGACAAAGGAATTTCCTCTGAGTCTTTGTCCATACCTTGGGACACAGTATTAAACATAAAACATAAACGTATTAAAATATCCGGTTCTATTGGGTCTAGCAGAACCAAACTTACCAGTTGTCATGGCCAGAACTGGGACAGCATATGATCCAAAAAGCGACTTGCTACGACCTATGGAACCGGAGTTACACAAATGCACATTAAATCATTTTTCATTTTAATACCAAAATCTCCGCTAAAAAAGAAATCTCAGCTTTTCACTAAATCCCCATTGAAAACAACGGGCTTCTCCGCCATAGACTTTCAATGGTAAATTGCCGCCATTGAGGTCAATGGGGTTTCTCCGCCATTGAAGTCTATAGGAAAAGTCCCGAACCTTCAAGGGGGTCCATACTCCGTCGGGTTGGTCCAGGAGGGTCAAGGATGGTTCTGCAGTGATGCCGGAGCAGTGACTGCAGACACCCCAAACCTTGATCCGCTGGGCCCTCCGGAACCGGAGATATGGAGTACCAAAATACAGCATTTCACACTTAGTCATTTTTCTGAGCCGTTTCTGCCGCCGCCGGCAAAGCCTATGGCGCGACCCGTTCTTCTCGGTTCGACCCTTATCGGGGGTCCAGGATCTGGGGACCCGGTTGTGGTCGAGTGGGGGGAAGCCTAGGAACTAGGGACAAAAAGAATTTTATTCCTAGGGGCCCTAGAACTGTTTATTCCCACGCCACTTGACATTGACCTGGACTTGTAAGTGATCAAAGCTCTCCTATTGAAAATGTATCCGCTTTGCGGTTTGGACGGCAGCCAACTTGTTCTTCGAAAGCTACCTCGAGGAACCTCCATTGAAGTCGATGGGCCCATTGACTTTCAATGGGAAACCGCCGCTCTCCTTCTCGGACGCCACCTGCTGGTCTTTACAGGAAACAGGACTAAAACAACAAGATTCTCCATTAGAATGCATGGAGCCCTAATGGCGGCCAATGGGGACCTGCACAATGGTGCCTGAAAAGGCGGGAAAACTTCACAAAGAGCTATAATCATTAAAGGACTATTAACCCTTGTGCTCCTGGATGGATTCCAGTGTGTGTGTGATGCAGACACTGAGTAAACCAGACATTACAATGGAACAGGGGAACAGGGGAATACACATGTACATGTCATTAAAGGGGTTAAATCACTGTTCTGGGTCTTAGCCCAGTTAACCCTTTGACACCCGGGTGAGGTCAGGGGATGGCCAAATTGGGCGTAACCCCTTTAATCCTGGGCCACCCCCTTTCTCCCTCTACAGCACAGTCTTCCGAAACGCGTAGGGTGGTCTATGCGTGCACTGCTGTCCTTACAGCATCTACCACACTCACTACCATCTCCACGGACATATCCCAGCCATTGTCTTGTCCGCGGCGGCTATCCATGGTGCTGCTCGGAGCTGGGCATTGACGACATCGCCTGCCTGTTGCTGTTGGCTTGGATCCAGCGCTGCTGTTGCGCATGTGACGACGCCTGCTCCTGCGACACGCTGCCCTGCACGTCTGCCCTGCGGAGGTCTGTGGTGTGGAAGGCAGGGAGGGTCCCTCCCGGAAGCTCCTGCTGACTGTATGAGACGCTTGGGAGCTGATTTCTACCATCATGAGAGGGGATACTCTCAGATTTATCCACTGCCTTCTACTTTTTAGTGTCTGGTAAGCGGACAGTCTAGCCATTGCTGGTGTGCACATGTGACCCTTTCTTTGTAGTGTTATATATATATTTTTATTGCACATATAGCTGTTGTATTAAATTCCCTTTACTTAATTCAGTCATTTGTTTGTCTCAGCATTCGTTTGTCTAGTATTTGTCAGTGGTGATTGTATGTTTGTTAGTTACTGTATTACACTATGTTTGTTTTTATATCTTTTACATGATTGATCGTCTTCATGAGGAGAGCCCAAGTGGATACCACCTTCCATCTGGTTGTTTAATATTTCTCTACATATTCAGTACACCTTGGGTCTAAGCGCCATAGATATAACTTTTTCTTCTTCTCTCTGTATCTGACCTTGGGTGTCAGAGTTATATCCCAGGCTACTGGCCAATTTCAGAAGTTTTCAATTAGCGCTGCCTTTTTTTCGTTGTTTAGTACCTGCATTTTTTAGACAAACAGCCTGATTAAATTGTTTTGAGTGATGCTTGGAGCTGATTTTTGAACGGTGTCTTATCTGATGTGACGGGTAAGAATCTCTAGCAGTTTCACGTGAATTTATTATTCTCTGTTCCTGTATTCATTTTAAAGTAGTATAAGAGTTGTTAAGAGTTTTTAGGGGCTTAAGTAAGAGTCCCGTTAAAAGCTTTGGTGTTTTGGTGATGAAGGTGAGTGTTTGTATGCTTAAGGGATTGTTTTCAGACTGTCCGGGGTTGTGATAAATATTTTTGTTGTCTGAGCAGGACGGGTCCCTGATTGTACATTTGCTCTGTCTTGTCATTAACATACCAAGTGAGTTATTCATGGAAATCTGGTTAGAAGGTCTTATCTGTATCCATGTTATAAAAGTATAAGGTTTATCAGGACTAGGTTGGACCCGCTGAAGTGATTCAAGTTTTTCTTTTGGTATAGTTATGATGAGAAAATGTGATTGGGGAACAGTCTTGTAACAGGTCCTTATTTGCAAATTTACACTATTCAGAACAATAACATGCCAAAAGAGTTGTACGTAATCAGCTTGAGCTGATTATTGTAACGCTAAATTGTACAGGTCAATTAAATTTGATTTCTGTAACAGGGGAATAATGGGAAACCAAAAATTCTCAAAGGATTGTGTGTCTGCAGACGAAAATAATAAAGAATGAATACAGAGAACGAAAAGAGACAATATAAATATATTTCGTTGGCCTGAGAATGGCACTGTTTGTACTATTATCAACAAATTGCGCAGATGTTTAAATGAAAGAGGGGTCTTTTTCTGTGGGCTTGAGAAGCTCAGGGAGCGCCGTCTCGTGTGTTTTTGAATCCTGCAGGGAAACATACCTTACGGTAATATGGGTAAAAAGAATTCTGTTGAGGGACAGAAGGGTCCCGCTGCATTAATTTTTACCATTGCCAGGACAGAAGTTAATATAATAACAAGTGAAATAGAAAGTGACTAGGAAAGAAATAGCAAGTGAATTTGCCGATAGATAATCAAGGCATATGATGGTGTTGAGGAAGTAGGTATTGAAGGTTATTTTTATGAAAGGTTTTTATGCAGAAATTGGGATACAATTAGAGACTGTGTATATTGTTTGGAAGGGACAAAGTGTTTGGAAGGGACAGAAAGTGTTATAATTGTAAAAAAAAAAAAAGGGCAGGACATTTTTTCTAGTAATTGCAGTGCAGCCTTAAGAGAGAGAAGGGAAGAGAATGGAAAAAAATGGGAGTAGCCCTGTAACTGGAAAAAATTAAAAGGTTTGTTCGTACTGGCCACACAAATAGGTCTTTTAAACCAGAAAATATTCTTTTTCCTTCTGTTCTAATGGCAACTAGAAAGAGAATCAGAATAACAGCAGCACAGACCGCGCCAAAAAAACCCCTTTTCTCCAAAGGAATGTGCAAAAGATACAAAAAGTTAACTCAAAAGCTCCGGTGCATAAAAAAAATGTTTTGTTTTAAAAGCAGGTTATTTATGAGAAGTTAGTTCGCTGTGTAGGAGAGAAGTTTGTGTCTATGTTCTTTATGTGTCTGTATTGTGGTTTCTGTATTGTGTGTAAACCAGTAAAAACACGTCAATTGCATTTCTATAGGATTAGGATATGTTGGAAATATTTTAAGCTCACACGTATTGTTTAAATTATATATGGTGTGTTCAGTTGTATAATTGTCCCATTTTTATTTTTGAGAGGCCAAATTTTTTTTTTGAGAGGCCATATTTTTATTTTTAAGAGGCCATATTTTTATTTTTGAGAGGCCATATTTTTATTTTTAAGAGGCCATATTTTTATTTTTGAGAGGCCATATTTTTATTTTTTAGAGAGGCCATAAATGTTTTTGTTTTTATTGCTCTGGAGAGAACTCCATTTTTAACTTTGAGCTGAAGTTTCAATCCAGTAATTAATATTTAGAAGACTGAGAAGCTGTTTTGTTATCTGCTAGGCACTCTCAAGGTCTTTTTGGCCAAACGCCCGGGCTGGCTAATTGCCCAAAATAAACAAGCTCTGAAATTTTCTCTGAGTGTCTTTAAAAAAATAACACTGTCAGTGTGTTCGGCACTGTGCAAAGAGATTATATTACAGAAATTAGTGTGAAGTCCTATACAAAAGCATTTGACTATCAACTGAATATGTGATGTATTTTTTAACTTTTAACCATTTATTTTTTCCATAGGTGTCCTATTTTATTATAAGCAGTAGTTACTGTTAAAATTAATATATAATTATAATTCTGCTGATTAAGCAAACAACATCCTAGTTGCTAATTTATTATTTATTTGTAGAATGTTTTGCCAGGAAGTACTGCATTGGGAGTCACCTCTCGTTTATGGGTGTGTCCTGGGTATAGAGTTAAAGGACAGGTGATACATAGTTGCAAATACAGTTACATAAGTGAGCAGGATATATATTATATGCAAGGTATTTCACATTTTTAGTAGAATAGTTACAATGGAGTGTTTGGGGTGGAGGCCAGACTGGAATTGGCTAGGGGCATTTGTCTTAGTATAGTAATTGTTTAATTGGGAGTGAACACATTTTTCTCCATGACTTTGGATAGTATTGTAGTGTATGACTTTATTAATATATAGCGTCAAAAATGTACTCAGCACTTCATAAAGAATACAGTAGAGGGAATTATAATAGAATAGTAAGTGCAGCAAAATCAGACAATAGGAAAGGAAATCCCTGCCCTTACAATCTAAGGTTTGAAGGGAATTTACAGAGATAGCAGGATGGAATAAGTGCTGTAGATAGCAGTGCTTGGCCACAATGGGTGGTAGGAGTGACTGTGTGTGGAATAATAGCCATGAGTGCAAGCTATTGGGATGTTTAATTTGTGGGGCAAGTTTTAAGGTTAGTTAGTATTTAATGAAAAGGTTGATACCATTTGCATCGGAGTAGATTACAGTGAGGCATGAATGAGAGCAAGTGTGTATTGGGAGAAGAGAGATTGGTCTGTAGTTGAGACAGTGTTTTTGTCCCCACTTTTGAAGATTGGGACAGCTCTGGTAGTTTTCCAGGTCTTGGGAATATGGCCTGTAGAAAGGATAGGGTTGATTTTGAAAGCAATTGGTTTGACAATGGCTGAGGTCCAAAGTCTTAGGAACTTAGATTGTAGTACAGCCAAGTTCACATTAGCTGCTTAGTTTTAAATGTGAGGAGCATTAATAGGAGATACCTCTGTCTATATGCAGATGTTAAGACAGTAGTAAACACATTGATACAAGAATTTATTCCTAGGTATAAATTATCTCCCTATGAGACACTTATGGGATGACTTATGACTATCAGTAGTTAAAAGGAACAAATTAAGGACCATCTATTGGTAATAAAACAATTAATAAGTATTGTATGCCACTAATACATGTTTTGAGTCTCTCTAAGCAAAGTTGAAAGTGCACCTACTCGAGAAGGGGTTAATAGTTAAATATTTCCTACGCAAGCATGCTCTTCATCCCAGATGAAAAGGCCCATACTAACCACCAATACAGCAATTAAATTTTCAAAGAATCCTGGATCCACGTGGCTCACATAAAACTCATTCCAGCTCCACCAAAGACCAAAGTAATCTAAAGCACAGCCGCATCAAGTTAACGTTTTGACGCTTCATAAAACTTTGACCGTTAACCAACGAGGAAAATAAGATACCAGGCAGAGGCCTGGTTTTATCAGAACATTTAATTTTTTCAAAGACTCAATATTTTTTATTCTTTTATAGTGTGTTTAAGTTAGAATTTTAAGATGTATGCACCATTGGGTCTGCGAAGGTATAACCCACAGAGAGATGACAAGATTGTCATGATGATGCTCTGTGGAGCTTTGTCAACAATACTCATCTGACTGTGTTCCTTATACATCACAGATATCTATCACCATGGTCAAGGTAACACTACGCTAATTCACCATCTCACCCACAAACATCACAAAATCCATTGGTTCCCTGGAAGTGAAGCTTGTGAAAATTCTTGTATGTGTTTTGGCAGTACTCATCACTCTCTATGTATGTGTCATGTGCAGCAAAACTTTGATCCAGATGTGTGTTGCACCCCCACCGAGAGGAGGGGGTCACCCAGGGGCGTGTGTCAGCCACAAGGAAAGGATCATGTCAGCCATTTTTGACAATCGCAGACATTTTTGTTCTGTTTTTCTGAGTGGATGATGTATATGATGCGTGCAGGAGTGATGATCATGCCTTACACTTCCACAGATACCAACCCCCTTCAATTCTCAATAATAGAATGTTGTGCTAATTCTCAAAATATATGATGGTAGAGATAGATGCCATTTTCTTTAGCTAGCAGCAGAAAGGTCACTTGCCTAAAATAAGGTTTTTAGCATTTTTTGTATCCATTTTTACACACTACAAACACCAAATATTTCAGGGCTGAAAAGTAGTTTATGGAAAGAACAATTTTGGGCTAGTTTAGTTCCAAATTTAGGAGTTGGGTTACTATATGACAGGCTTAATACATTAACAGATGTGTTAGAAGATGTCCTCAATCTCACCACTACAGCTATTGCATCACTAAACCAAGAACAAGTCCAGATCAGGCTTATGGCCTTACAAAACAGAATTAGAACATTTTAGCATCAAAAGGTGGTGTATGTGTCCTAATTAAAGAACAATGTTGTGTTTTCATCCAAGATCAGAGTAGCAAGGTACAGCATGAGTTAGACAAGATAGAAATTCAAGAAAGACTTAGGAAAGAAGGTGACACAGACTGGGACCCTTTGGGGCTGGGTGGATTGGTAGGATCACTAGGAGCGAGATTTTTGAATGCGGTATGTGTGTGCTTGTGATACTCGTTGTCATCTATGTTTGTGTCACGTTTGTCAAAGGCATGATCCACAAATGTGCTACCTCCTATGCAGACATAATGCCATTGTTTGCAGAACCAATTTACAGCAGTCCCTTGAAGGAAGAAAATGCCAAGTACAGTGTTCTAACTCTGGAAAAAAATTGGACGCAACGCCATACGAGACTATGACTACATTTGGCAGGCACCCTCGTGCACTGTCCTATACCCTCAAGCAGCATTATGAGATGATGGAGCACCCCTGTGCCTCCCAACGTGTTTCTGGACTAAAATCATGCTAATAATTCTCAAAAAACAATGTTTTAAAGAATCAGAGGAGGGACTGATGAAGTTGAGACATTAGGGGGTCTGACGTAACAGCATTAGGGTCAAAGCAGCCATTTTGTTTGAATCCGCCATCTTGTCTTGTCTTTGTGACTTTCTAAGTGAAGAAATCTGTGTGAGACAGACATGGAATGTTTTCGCTCCTAGCTGACTTTATTGATCTTTACTCATCCAATCAGCTTCAAATTGAAAGTGTAAACAGGCTAGAAGTTGTGAGAAAACATGGTTTGGTGAAATAAGGTGCTCTTAAAGTGTACTATACATAGGAAGGAGGGGAGATACACTCTGGGTAATAAAACATTGATTAATGTGACACTGAATATTGAGCAATGGGGCACCAGATACCCTGAAGGTTGGGGTAGGTAATCCAAAGACAGCCCCCCCCTACCTCATTGGGTTGGCCCTAGGTACTCACAGTATTAGCTTGTCACCAGAGTCTCCCCTCCACCGCGTGCTGCTGAAGTGAAATGGAGTCCAGCAATGTAGAAAAGAGTGCAGCGCACCGCGATCCAAAAGAAGAACAGGTCTGGCAAAAAGGTATCTTTAATAAGGAATCATAAAAGCAAGGGATGCAACCCTTCTACGCGTTTCGTGCTTGGCACTTTATCAAGAAGTGCTTCCACACGATATACAAGACAGTTAAATAGCAATGGCTGCCAAATCTAGCGATATCCATGACGTCACCGCTCTGCCATAGCCAATGAAATTTAGCCCTCTGACGCATGCGCCCTGAGACCTAGCATAGGAGATGTCATGCTTGAGTTTCTTTGTTGTTTTTTTGCCGTTTTTTTGCAGTTTTTCTGCCGTTTTTTTGCTGTTTTTTGCCGTTCTTTTTGCCATCTATTTCCTATAATGTGTGCTCAGAGGCAGGGTGGGGGCGGATGCAGCCTTCGTTTAGCCCTCATTCCCCTTGTGGCACTCCCCTAGGGGCGTTTCACAACAGTGTTGTGAGGACGGCGATAGGTCTAGCAACTCCCCTATGCTAGGTCTCAGGGCGCATGCGTCAGAGGGCTAAATTTCATTGGCTATGGCAGAGCGGTGACGTCATGGATATCGCGAGATTTGGCAGCCATTGCTATTTAACTGTCTTGTATATCGTGTGGAAGCACTTCTTGATAAAGTGCCAAGCACGAAACACGTAGAAGGGTTGCATCCCTTGCTTTTATGATTCCTTATTAAAGATACCTTTTTGCCAGACCTGTTCTTCTTTTGGATCGCGGTGCGCTGCACTCTTTTCTACATTGCTAGAAGTTGTGAGAAACCTTGAGATAAGCTCAGATTCTTACAGAGAAACTGATTCTCATACAATGTGCCAAGTGGCAGAATAGGCACATCCCATTTAACCCCATAATGGTTTTTAGCTGACAGACAGTTATCCAGTATTGTTATGTATTACAAAATGACATCAGCTTTAGTATTGTTATGTATTACAAAATGAGGTCATGTTTAGTGACGTGCAAGCCCCCCCATAAAGGGGTGGAGCTTTAGGTTTTAGGGTATAAATATATGGCATAACGTTTTATCTGTTAGAGAGCTTTTTACAAAAGCTGTCTCCTATGTGCACTTGACTTGAATAAATTCACGTGTTATTCTGTTTCAAAATAACCTCAGACTGTGTTTTTTTATTTACGCTTTTTCTCAACAGCTAAGGCCATGTCTGGAGCATTGGGTCTGAAATATAGCACCTGTGACAACACAGGAGGCCCAGCTGCAAAGAATTTCTTGACCAGGGGTTTATGGGGGCCGGGGGCGTGGCTACAGAAGATATCAAAATGAGTGAACTTATTAAATATGAAAATATCACGAGACGTCCTCTGCTGAACATGCTAAACATTACGTGTGTATCCGTGGAACCAAATCGCACATAATGATTCCAGACACTTGACGTCTAGCAGGTAGTAAGAGACAGATATTAATATCTCTCTTAATTTTAGGATTACACGGTTATCTTTTTTTTTTTTCAACTTTATATTTTATTGATTTTTCAAAGGATACAGACATTTTTGCACACATTACAAAACACTCCATATGCTCTGTAGCTGGTCCATATCTGTCTGAACTGACACGACGCAAACACCAATCACACATTCAACATGCACAGGGCGGGACACGGTTATCTTTAATCTCATTGAGACTGCCATGCGTGCCGGAATGTATTAAAATGTCTCATGTGTCAGGAAGTATTACAGAACTGAAGTTATGAGTACATTTAGATATGAAAAGCAGTTTTTAAACGTCTTGTGGGGGGAGGAGTTTTACTCTGGGTTAAGACTGTCAATCTCACCACTGATTTATGACAAGGGCTGGGTTTAGGTTGTGTTCAATGGGAAATAACTGTATATAAGGCTGAGCAAGTGTGGTGGGGGGTAGATATCCACAGAGGCGTATTTTGAGACCGGATACTGGATATTTCAATGTTTCTTACCAGCGACCTCTCTGGGGGAAAATCTGTCATTTGGTAATGTATAGATTTTCTTTTATGTTTATCATTTTATTTTAAGAAGCTGTCATGCCTTATATTGTTACTGTATGTTTATTTTGAAATACCTTTTCTGTAATCTAAGCACTGTATTTTTATATATAGAAACATTTAATAAGTAATGCTTTGGGCTCTGACCGTACTAATGCGCGCTCTGGAGAGAATAACTTACGAATTCGGGCACATGTTACTACAACTGATTTTGTGTTAAAGAGCATAGTTTTTCCTATAATAAACAGGGACCTGAGGCCCTGGCGGATATTTTAGTCTAAGATCTATTATCATATCTGCATAACCTCAGGTGGTGGCAGTGAATAGATTTGATGTGCAATTGAGTAGGGGTTAAGACTAACTCGCTGGTTCCCTGCAGAGGAGAAAGGGGGGTTGCTAGAGAAGCCTTTGTGTATTAACCCTGATTGCATATCTAAAGTCAAGTGCTCACTTGTGTGCTGTTCGTGGCGGTGGTATATTGGGACGGCTTGAGGAGAGATACAACTCATCTGAGGGACCATTGAGAGGGTGAAGAGTGGGGCAGCTTGCGGGTTGTTTATTGATCCTTGATCCTGTAAGAGGGGATACTGTCCATTTGACGGACCTTTGCGGAGGTGAAGAGTTGGTGCGCTTGCGAGCGTCAGTATTAACCCTTGTCCCGTATGCAGGTCCCGTGCTAGCAGGGTGACGTACGTGACAAAGACACAGCACACAGCCAAGATAGTGGGTCAAAGGATGATATAAAAAAATATTTATTTATTGTGTCCATTAAAAAAAAGGAGGTGTAACAAACCTCCTTTGCATTTCGAGCGTCTCTTCCAACACATAAGGCCCTTAATGATCTTTCTGAAAGCAAAAATCCATGACTCACAGTGACATTTTAATTCTATATATTAAACTCTGTGGTGTCTTTGATCATTATCAAGCTTCACAATTTTGGTAAAACATTTTTCCACATTAGGAGCAATTGGGTTTCTTTCATGTGTGTGAATTCTCCGATGTTTAACAAGATCGAAAAATATTTTCCACATTCAGAGCAAACAAATGGTCTCGGTCTCGGCTGTGTGAATTATCTGATGTTTATAAAGCTTTGAGCTGGAGGAAAAAGATTTCCCACATTCAGAGCAAACAAATGGTTTCTCTCCTGTGTGAATTATCTGATGTCTAACAAGATCAGACTTTATGGAAAAAGATTTCCCACAATCAGAGCAAAGAAATGGTCTCTCTCCTGTGTGCGTTTTCTGATGTCTAACAAGATGTGACTTAACGGAAAACGATTTCCCACAGTCAGAGCAAACAAATAGTCTCTCTCCTGTGTGAAATCTCTGATGTATAACAAGACTTGACCTCTGAGAAAAACATTTCCCACAATCAGAGCAAACAAATGGTTTCTCTCCTGTGTGAATTATCTGATGTCTAACAAGATCAAACTTCAGGGAAAAAGATTTCCCACAATCAGAGCAAAGAAATGGCCTCTCTCCAGTGTGAGTTTTCTGATGTCTAACAAGATGTGACTTAACGAAAAACGATTTCCCACAGTCAGAGCAAACAAATAGTCTCTCTCCTGTGTGAAATCTCTGATGTATAACAAGACTTGACCTCTGAGAAAAACATTTCCCACAATCAGAGCAAACAAATGGTCTCTCTCCTGTGTGAATTTTCTGATGTCTAACAAGATTTGCGTTGCTTAAAAAACATTTCCCACATTCAGAGCAAGGAAACAACTTCACTCCCTTGTGAATTGTCAGATGTTTAACAAGAACTGAGTTACTATTAAAGCATTGATCACATTCAGAGCACTTATACAACCTTTCTGTATTGTGTGTTCTTTGGTGAATTGTATAATCTGATTTATTATTAAAGTTTTTACCACATTCACTGCACTTATACTTCATTACTGACAGGTTTTTGTGTATTTTCTGGGCATCAGTATTTCCTTTGTCCCACTTCTTAATATGATTAGATGTATATGCATATTCTTTCAGTGTATCAATGTGGGAGACTGAGGGATTTTCTTCTTTATGTGAGCCTGATTCCTCAGCCATAATTCTCACAGCTTTTCTCTGTCTCTTACTTGGGTTATTTTGCCTCAAGTAATTTGCTCCTTGATCACTTCTAACAACACTGTTGTTATCTTCATTTACACGATCTGGAGAGCAAAGAGGAGTGTGCCCTCCTGCAGGTGTACTTCTGCTCATGGATTTATCTGTTGGAAATAAATGCACTGAGTGAAAAGAAGTTAATTAATAGCATAAATATAATTTAACATTACTGTTTGAACATTTCAATTACCGGTAGTATAAAACATGTCCCAAATTGCAATTTGAATATACTGCAAGCTAAAGAAGTACTGTTGCAAAATTGAAAGCAAATCAGGGGTTAATTTGCTTTTTAAATAGATACATTCTACAGAACTATTGAAATAGGCTTTGATAACTACAATGTTCTAGTCCTTCCTGGAACACAATGGGTTAAGCTAGCTGAGATAAACAAAATGTCACAGATGTATAACTGACCCTCAGAAATGTCACCTGGGAGCCCACATCCAATACCAGGAACCAGAATGGATGTCCTGGCTCCTTGTGGTGGGAATCAGATAAGAATGTATACTGTGAGAGAACCCCTGACCATGCATTTGTGGGCTGTAAATGTCACTGGAGCTAAACTTTTCAGAAACCTACTGTAATATGAAAAAATACGAATAGTTTTGAATGTTTATACGGAATACACAAATGAACACATCACTCACCATAGACAGATACAAACAAGGATATAGCGGAATGTATTGAGCAGGCGGCAGGTAAACATTGCACCACAGTCCCGCAAATCATCACTCCTCCCCTTTGAGAAAGCACGCAGTGACCCATGAAACGTACGTCGGGGTCAAGTAACGTCATTCCGTTCACGGTCATGCGCATGAGTGAGGAGAGGCAGGCATATCAGCTCCGGACCCTCACATCGGGAGTAGACAAGAAAAGAATGAGGAGCATTGAGAAAGCAGGGCAGTTGTTAGGGGGTTGGGCAGTTTCCTCCATTCTGATAAGTAATGCAGTCAATCAGGAGGTGGCATCAGGAGCATGTGTTCCTTCACTCTAACTCAGATTCTCTTGGACATAACACCTTAGTTGCGGAAAAGGTGGTCCCCCTAAGAGAGTCTCTCCAATGTGCCTTCACTGCTCCAGTCCACTGAGACAGTTAATACTAAACCGGGTTAATATCAGAGGAAAAGTGAGAACTTCAAAGACCTGGAGATCTGTCAGCCACTCCCCCTGCATATCTTCTGTAGGGGTCAGTATTCACTCTACCGCTGACTGTCTTGGACATAACCCCCAAGTTGTGCCAAAGGTGGCAAAGGGTGTCAGCCATTTTCTGCTGTTAGAGATGCTCTGCTATTGTTCTTGGATAAAATAAAATACTTCAGAAATATATTGAAGCATTGAAGAATATTGAAGCATTTCCATCCTCACACATTACCTGCTCTCACAGTTCTACCTCATCAAAATCCCACTTACTTCTCCAACACCAAATCCTTCAATTAACAAGCAGCGATCCAACACACACCAACCTTCTTATCCCCCTGTACCTTATGTTTCCACTTCACCTGCCTTGTAGATTGTAAGCTCTTGTGGCAGGATGCTCCTTATCTACTGTAACAATGAATGTTTGATTGTTATTTTATTGTTTTCATCCTCCAATCCTTTGTACAGCGCTACAGAATCTGTTGGTGCATTATAAATAAATGAAAATAATAATGTATCTGGGGAGATGTGGTCAAGAAGAGGAGGAAGCAGCATCATCAGGAGGAAGGTGTGAGCAGAGGGAGGAGAGGATTGTGGCTGCATGTTCTGTGTGTATCTGTTCTCCTGTGGTGTGTCTGCCATGTATACTCACACTGACAATGGTGCCGAACGCTATTCTCAGAATTGGTGCAAAATACAATTGAAATTAGTAGTGACTGGTGATATTAATATTAAACAGGATAAACATACAGTATGTGAATACAAACATGAATGTGACTCAAATTCCATTACTGACGATAAAGTCCACTGATTTTCTTGGAAATCAGATATAGCAATGTCCCAAAAAGACTTTAATTAGTGCTTTATGGTGAAAAAAAAACCTAAAAATAAGTTTTTCAAACCCAACTGTTGCAGATGGTTGTGCCCCTGAGGTCCATTGTCCGCAGTTCACGTGGATTGATAACGTGGAAACAAAAGACACAATCGTAGTGTAATAACTCAGTGGGAAAGTAGGTAATTAGACTGGTCTGTTCAGTGGACATTTATGAATGATATAATTTTGGAACAGGTGGTGTTCAATAGGTTAAGTGGAATTACTGGCTCCACAGAAAGGATAAACAGTACTACAATTTTACATAGTTACATAGTAGATGAGGTTGAAAAAAAGACGTGTCCATCAAGTTCAACCTATGCTAAATTTAAACAGCAGATACTTTATCCTATATCCGTATTTAAGGTGTATTGATCCTGAGGAAGGCAAACAATAACCCCAGTGTCATATCAACCAATGATGTCTCATAAGGGGAAACATAAATTCCTTCCTGACTATAAGAATTGGCAATCAGATTTCTCCCTAGATCAACATCCTTCCCATGTTTACTTATTTGGTATATCCCTGTATACCTTTCCTTTCTAAAAAGATGTCCAAACTTTTCTGAACAAATCTATTGTATCTGCCATCACAGTCTCCATGGGTAATGAATTCCCCATTTTAACTGCCCTTGCTGTAAATAACCCTTTCCTTTGTTGCTGGTGAAATCTCCTTTTCTCCAACCTTAAGGGATAACCCAGAGTCTTCTGTACTGGTCTTGAGATGAAAAGTTCTTTTGAAAGATCCTTGTACTGTCCCCAAATATATGTGTATATACGGTAGTTATCATATCCCCTCTTAGACGTCTCTTTTATAATGTAAATAAATCTCATTTAGCTAGCCTCTCCTCATAAATTAGATTGTCCATCCCCTTCATTAATTTGGTGGCTCTTCTCTGCACTCTCTTTAGTTCCATCATTTCTTTTCTAAGGAGTGGTGCCCAAAATTGTACTCCATATTCAAGATGTGGTCTTACTAATGCTTTATAAAAGAGGCAGAATTATGTTTACTTTCCTTCCATCCATTGCCCGTTTAATGCAAGATAAAATCTTGTTTGCAATTGCAGCTACTGCATGACTTTGGGCACTATTGCTGAGCCTGCTGTCTACAAGCACTCCTAAATCTTTCTCCATCAAGGATTCCCCTAATTTAATTAATAAGTCGTCTGTTTATTCTTTTGGGTCATACTGCACCGACACACTTTATTCGAGCAAATACCCGGTATGTACCTGGCAGATACCTGGAATGCGCCGCTCCTCACCTCTGACAAGCCCCGTTGCATTTGCCTTCCCAGCCTGGGTTCATGCCTGGCTGATGGGCGGCTGATCTGTTAAATGATAATGATTAGGATTTAATAGGCTGCAATGCTTCGCGTGTCTACCAGATGGCATAAATTCATGAATTGTAATGCAGTATATATATATGTAGTGTGCAGTATTGCAGCCAACGGGAATAAAATGCTTCAATCCCTGCCGGAAAATAACTCAATGCACTCGGGCAGAAAACAGTCACAAACCTCAATACACCCGGGTATACCCGAATTCGTGGGACTAGCCGAGCTCGAATAAAGTGTGTCGCCAGTGTATATTATGTGAACTTGGGGTGATCCCCACTATCATGGAAAAGGGATATCTAAAAATGGCTAGTATTAAAAATTGTACATTTTAATATACAACAGCTATATAGCAAAATACAATTAAAAACACAATACAAATCACATTAAACATTCAATGGCACCCGGGGACTTCCCCATGTGCCCTAGGGGATGTGGTCATCGGGCAGACTTTCTACACATGCAGTGGTGGTGTCCTAAGTTGGCTCGACTTTGTGTAAAAGTGCACAGTTTGATTCAAAATTGTAACGATGTGCTCACCACAAACAAGGCGGGACCCCGGTACTGAGGTGGGAATGGGTATAAACGCCACCCACAGCCATGGGGGCATGTCTGGGGTGTGGATGGTCAGGCAGCCGGGTCAGGATTGGAGAGCGTAGAATGGTTAGGTACTTGCCGAAGTTTGAGGTAGGAGCCGGTAGAATTGTCAGTGTCCGTTTAGCCGTGGTCAGGGGTTGGAGCCAGTAGGAGCATAGAGGTCCATATGCCATAGTCAGGATTGGAAAGATGCGGAAGATCAGAGGTAAGCCGGGTCGGTAAGCTACATGTGCAGAGTCCAAAGTAATATCCGGGTCGGTACACAGGAGGTCAATCTGGAACAAGGAGCTAGGAGAAAAGGCAGGACAAGGAACCAAGAAGTGGGAGAACAGCGCTAACTGGAACTATGCTCAGCCGAAGTGCAAGTGACTCAGCTGAGCATACTGTATATCAGGAGAGCATGACCAATGAGAGAGGAGGGCGGAGCAGAGGCGTGGCCTCCACGGACGCACAGATAGGAAGAGAGACACAGGAGACAGGTGGGCATAACAAAGAAAGTTGACACGCAGCTTGGGAGCGGTGCACACCGTGTGACGTTGATGTGCATCGCAAGCGGGGGCGGAGCCAGACTCCTGCAACGTCAGAAAAGCTCCTGCGGGAGCGCGCGCGTGCTGTAAGGACAACGGGGTTGCGCAAGACATCAGGTAAGGAGGGAGTGCACCACGGGAGACGCCCTCCCCCATTCCTTACTGTACCCTCCCCCTTTGAGGAGCGGCCTCTGGACGACTCCAATATGGCTTAAGAGGGTATTTTGTGTGAAACCGCTTAATGAGGTTGGAAGCAGGTATTTGGTGATGAGGTATCCAAGATTTTTCTTCTGGACCAAATACCTTCCAATGTACCAAATACTATACCACTCCTCTCAAAGTTCTTGAATCTTTAATAGATTGTACCTCGTATTCTTCTTGTCCTTGTACTTTAACAGGAGCAGGAGTAGAAGAGGTATCTGGGAAAAGTGAACTTTGGAACACAGGCTTCAATAGAGAGATATGGAAGACGTATGGTATCCTCATAGAAGAGGGAAGTTGAAGGCGGTATGCAACCGGATTAATCTTCTCCAGGAAGGTGTATGGACCCAAACACCTTGGGGCCAATTTGAGAGTAGGTGTCTTGAGCCTGATGTTCCTTGAGGAAAGCCACACCCGGTCTCCTGGTTTGAACTCCGGTACCTTGCGCTGATGACGATTCGCTTGAGATTTTTGCCTGCGAGTGGCCTCTGCAAGAGTCTTTTGTATTCTCCTCCAGGATTCTTGTAGAGAATTGATTCTGTTGTCGGTCGCTGGGACCCCGGAAGAAGATGAAGAGATGGGAAGGCATGCAGAATGGAATCCGTAATTAACGAAAAATGGAGATTCTTGAGTTGACTCATTTCTTAGGGAGTTGTGGGCGAATTCAGCCCAGGAAAGAAGATCCACACAGTCGTCTTGGGCATTGAAAATAAAGCATCCCAAGTATTGTTCCAGAGTTTGATTTATCCTCTCGGTCTGACCATTGGTCTGAGGGTGGAATCCGGACAAAAAAATCTAGAGAGTTGCCCATCCTCTGGGAAAGAGATCGGCAAAATTTGGAAACAAATTATGAGCCTCGATCAGAGACTATGTTCGAGGGCACTTCATGAATGCAAAATATTTCCTTGGTGAAGATATCGACCAGAGTAGCTGAGTTGGGAAGACCTTTTAAAGGGATGAAATGAGATAGTTTAGAGAAACGGTCAACAACAACGAGGATAGTAGTCATCCCTTTCCAGGGAGGTAATTCAACAATAAAGTCCATGGTCAAGTGACTCCAAGGGCGGTCCGGTATGGGGAGAGGGCGTAAGAGTCCAAGGGGTCTATTGCGAGAGCTCTTGTTACGAGCACACATGAAACAAGACTTGACAAACAGTTCGGTGTCCTTCTGCATGGTGGGCCACCATAACTTACGTTTGATGAGATCGGTAGTCCTTCGGGTGCCGGGATGGCCTGCAGATTTAGATGAATGGCTCCATTCCAACATTTCCTTGCGAAAACGTGGCGCCGCATACAGACATCCATCCGGAACATCTAGACCTTTCCGGAATATGTGATTGGTTTGCCAATATGTCATCCAGGACGTCGAAAGAATTAGCGGACAAGATGTTTTTAGATGGTAGAATAGTCTGTTATTGACACTCCGATTTGTCTTCGGCTATGAACTGGCGGGATACGGCATCTGCTTTAAGATTTTTTGAGCCCAGAATAAAAGAGATAATATAATTAAAACGTGAAAAAATAGTGACCAACGGGCCTGACGGCTCCAAGACGATGGGCGCTCTCAATGTACAGCAAGTTTTTGTGGTCTGTAAGAATGGTGATTGGTTGTTCCGTACCTTCCAGGAGGTGTCTTCATTCCAGTAGAGCGAGTTTTATGGCTAATAATTCCCAAATACCGACATCATAGTTCTGTTGACGAAAATGTTTTGGAAAACACAAAAAAAAGCACACAGATGTAGCTTGGTCTGGGGTGTCTGTCTCTGAGATAATATGGCACCGGCTCCGACATCGGAAGCATCCACTTCCAAAATTAAGGGATGTTTGGGGTCAGGATGGACTAAGATGGGAACAGAGACGAAAGTCCTTTTGAGAAGATCAAACGCCTGGAGCGTAGCAGCTTGCCAAGAAGCAGCGTCAGCCCCTTTCTTGGTTAAGGCTGTGATAGGGGCTACTGTGGTGGAGAAATTTCAAATTAATCTATGATAGTAGTTTGCGAATCCTAAAAAACGCTGGATTGCTTTGAGAGAGGTAGGTTGTGCCAGTTCAGAACATGACAGGATCCACGGCAAAACCAGAGTCCGAAATAATGTATCCTAGAAATGTGGTAGAAGTCTGATGAAACTGGCATTTCTCCAATTTGACATAAAGGTGATTTTCACGAAGATGAGATCCAGACCATTTTAGTGTGTTTGATATGTTCAGAGAGAGATTTAGAAAAGACTAGCCGATATACCCGGCTTTGCCCGGGATAAAACTTTCCCACTCCCCCTTGCTCTACGCTCACCCCCCCCTTCACAGCTCAGATTTCCCCCCTTCACATCTCCAATTCTTCCCCCCCCTCGCCTTCATAGCTCGGCAGCGGGTCACTGGGGGGGGGGGGGTGGCCGGGAGGGTTGGGATTCCCCCCCCTTCACAGCTAGGCGGCGTCTCCCTGGGTGGGCGTGCTGAAATCCCCCCCTTCAGAGGTTAGCGGCGGGGGGGGTCACCTTTGGTTAGTGATTTCTCCCCCCCCCCCTTCAGAGCTCGGCAGCAGTGGATCACTGGGGGGGCGGGAGGGTTGTGATTCCCCCCCCAGTCGCAGGCGGGAGGGTTGTGCGGCTCACTGCAGGTGGGTTAGTGACAGGGTGCGGCGGCACCCTGCGGGTATCTCTGCGGCGGCTGACTTTGGGTGCGGTGTGTTTTGTATGTCTTTATTTATATAGCGCCATTAATGTACAGAGCGCTTCAGGGGGTATGACGGGGGGGGTGGCGTCAGCGGACTTACTGTGGGGCGGGGTGCCCACTGCGGTGGCGGGCGGGAGTAGGGTCGTCAACAGAAAGTATGGGGCCCAGGACAAATGAAAGGAGCAGGGCACCCCCCTCCACCCCTCCAACCCATAGCGCACCTACCAGGGAAAAATATTTTTTAGTGCTCAACTTGAACGTAACTGTTTTCTTATTGTCATACCGAAAAAAAGATTACAATGCAACCTGTTTCTTTTTATATTTTCCACAAAAGACAGGTGACAGAGTGGGCGCGTGACTGAGTGGGCGCGCGGGTGGGTGACTGAGTGACTGGAAGGCAGGAGCGGGGGGTGAAAGGCAGGAGCGGGGGGTGAAGGCAAGAGTGGGGGGGGTGAAGGCAAGAGTGGGGGGGGGGTGAAGGCAAGAGTGGGGGGGTAAAGGCAAGAGTGGGCGGGTAAAGGCAAGAGTGGGCGGGGTGAAGGCAAGAGTGGGGGGGTGAAGGCAAGAGTGGGTGGGGTGTGAAGGCAAAAGTGGGGGGGTGTGAAGGCAAGAGTGGGGGGGTGTGAAGGCAAGAGTGGGGGCGGTGAAGGCAAGAGTGGGGGGGGTGAAGGCAAGAGTTGGGGGGGTGAAGGCAAGAGTGGGGGGGGTGGAGGCATGAGGGGTGGGTGAAGGCAAGAGTGGGGGGGTGAAGGCAAGAGGGAGGGGGGTGAAGGCAAGAGTGGGGGGGGTGAAGGCAAGAGTGGGGGGGGTGAAGGCAAGAGTGGGGGGGGTGAAGGCAAGAGTTCGGGGGGTGAAGGCAAGAGTGGGGGGGGGTGGAGGCAAGTGTCGGGGGGTGAAGGCAAGAGTGGGGGGGGTGGAGGCATGAGGGGTGGGTGAAGGCAAGAGTGGGGGGGTGAAAGCAAGAGGGAGGGGGGTGAAGGCAAGAGTGGGGGGGTAAATGCAAGAGTGGGAGGGTAAAGGCAAGAGTGGGGGGTGAAGGCAAGAGTGGGGGGGTGAAGGCAAGAGTGGGGGGGTGAAGGCAAGAGTGGGGGGGGGGTGAAGGCAAGAGTGGGGGGGGGGTGAAGGCAAGAGTGGGGGTGGTGAAGGCAAGAGTGGGGGGGTGAAGGCAGGAGTGGGGGGGGTGAAGGCAGGAGTGGGGGGGTGAAGGCAAGAGTGGGGGGGTGAAGGCAAGAGTGGGAGGGGGTGAAGGCAAGAGTGGGGGGGTGAAGGCAAGAGTGGGAGGGGGTGAAGGCAAGAGTCGGGGGTGGGAAGGCAAGAGTGGGGGGTGTGAAAGCAAGAGTGGGGGGGGTGAAGACAAGAGTGGGGGTGAAGGCAAGAGTGGGGGGGTGAAGGCAAGAGTGGGGGGGTGAAGGCAAGAGTGGGGTGGTGAAGGCAAGAGTGGGGGGGTGAAGGCAAGAGTGGGGGGGTGAAGGCAAGAGTGGGGGGGGTGAAGGCAAGAGTGGGGGGGGGGTTGAAGGCAAGAGTGGGGGGGGGTTGAAGGCAAGAGTGGGGTGTGTGAAGGCAAGAGGGGGTGGGGGGGGTGAAGGCAAGAGTGGGGGGTAGTGAAGGCAAGAGTGGGGGGGTAGTGAAAGGCAAGAGTGGGAGGGTGGTGAAAGGCAAAAGTGGAGGGGTGGTGAAAAGCAAGAGTGGGAGGTGGTGAAAGGCAAGAGGGGGGGGGTGAAAGGCAAGAGCGGGGGGGTGAAAGGCAAGAGTGGGGGGGGTGAAAGGCAAGAGCGGGGGGGTGAAAGGCAAGAGCGGTGGGGGTAAAAGGCAAGAGCGAGGGGGGGTGAAAGGCAAGAGTGGGGGGGTGAAAGGCAGGAGGGGGATTGAAAGGCAAGAGGGGGGGTGAAAGGCAAGAGCGGGGGGGGTGAAAGGCAAGAGCGGGGGGGGGGGGTGAAAGGCAGGAGAGGGGGGGGTGAAAGGCAGGAGCGGACCAATCAGATTACCCCTAGACACGGACATACAATGGTTTCAAAAAAAAATATATATAGATAGATAGATAGATAGATAGATACTGCACCGACACACTTTATTCGAGCAAATACCCGGTATGTACCTGGCAGATACCTGGAATGCGCCGCTCCTCACCTCTGACAAGCCCCGTTGCATTTGCCTTCCCAGCCTGGGTTCATGCCTGGCTGATGGGCGGCTGATCTGTTAAATGATAATGATTAGGATTTAATAGGCTGCAATGCTTCGCGTGTCTACCAGATGGCATAAATTCATGAATTGTAATGCAGTATATATATATGTAGTGTGCGGGGTAGTGTGCAGTATTGCAGCCAACGGGAATAAAATGCTTCAATCCCTGCCGGAAAATAACTCAATGCACTCGGGCAGAAAACAGTCACAAACCTCAATACACCCGGGTATACCCGAATTCGTGGGACTAGCCGAGCTCGAATAAAGTGTGTCGCCAGTGTAGATAGATATAGATAGATTAGAATATCATCAAGATAGACGATAACAAAAAGGTACAGGATGTCCCGAAAAATCTCGTTAACAAATTCTTGAAAAATGGCCGGGGCATTACACAGCCCAAAGGGCATGACTAAGGCTAAGGCCCCGCTCCCTCAGTCGGCGCGCCTGCACTGCAGAGAGGCGGCGCGCTGACAGGCAATTGACTGCAACTTGCGGTCTGTAGGGAGTGGGAGATACACATTTTCTGCCTCTTGCGCATCACCCACCCCTCCTCCCGAGCCGGCCAAAAGTTAACAAAAAAAAACCAAGACACACACCCGCAGCTCCTTCCCTGCTCCCCTCCACTCACACACACACAGGCACTCACACACACACAGGCATTCACACACAGGCAAATACACACGGGAGGGGGGGAATTGGAGCAAGGGGGGGGATCGGAACGGGGATCGGGCAGAGGGGGGAAATCGGAACAGGGGGGATCGGAACGGGGATCGGGCAGAGGGGGGAAATCGGAACAGGGGGGATCGGAACGGGGATCGGGCAGAGGGGGGAAATCGGAACGCGGGGAGCAGAGGGGGAACTCGGATTGGCTCCCTTGTGTGTCACATGACGCGACACCCGCCGAAACCACAAGCTCCTTGTAGCTCTGGCTGGCTGACGCGTCACAGCACGCAGTCAGCCACGCCGGAAGGAGCCAGTGGGGACCTCCAGAATGGAGGCAAGCAGCTGGTGGCCCGTGGCCGCGCACGCCCCCGGCCGCAGCGGGATCAAGGCCTAAATTCTCGTAATGGCCGTCTCTGGTATTAAAGGCCGTCTTCCACTCGTCGCCCTGTCTTATCCATACAAGATTATAAGCACCACGCAAATCTAATTTCGAAAAGATGGTACTGTAGCTCCTTGGAGGCGATCAAAAAGCTCGGAGATGAGGGGAAGCGGATAGCGGTTCTTTAAGGTGATCTTGTTTAACCCCCTATAGTCTATGCAAGGGCGAAGAGAACTAACATTCACAGAAAGTACATTTGTGGTGCACACCACACTAATTATTTATTTTATATTTTATAGTGAATATTATAGTGAAAAAAACGTGATATAGTGATAAAGATAAAAATAAAACTCAATAAAATCTAACATGTGGTGCTAAGATCTGTAATAGCTACTGCCTTAAGTCATCCGCCATTGATAGTGGTACTATTGAACAACAGTAAAAGCCTTGCAATGAAATGATTACTCAGAATAGAAATACTGAAGACAATATTTGCCTACTTTATTCTGGTATAATCATTGCTCATATAATCAATGATCACTGAATGTCATAGACCCTAGGTTGTACCAATGCCACACATCCCTTCATTGCTCATCTCATATACACAGTTAATACCGCATTTTCATGACAACAATATTGAATCATATAATTCCTCATGGATTGAATGGCTCTAATAGCTGGGTTAAAGTAAGACAGTATTGCTATGTTGTTATATAGTGCCAAACCTCCATATGATATGCATAAATTACTATGATTATCAATTCAGTCAATCAACCAAAAGACCATGCTAACATATAGAAGTTTTATAACATTGATGACGCAATACAACCAAACAACGTAGTTGGTTGGCGGCTCCTACAATGTTAGTTGATATGCTGTGCATAGATGCATATGCAAACAAATCTCTCATAGTATATGCCAAATCACAGGTTTGCAATTTGGTCACAGTGCTGTGGAGTCCCTTATCTAACTAAATTCACATATGAAAAAAGCTGCTTTTTAAAAGCAGCGCAGTGCCAACATCACTGCCAAGGTTTACTTTGGTCTCACTCACTCTAGTGACAGTGATAGTGTAGCACTGCAAATGACCATATGTGAAGTTATTGCTAGTCTAGAGTACTTAGCTGCGTTGTAGCATCCATGGTGTGTATGGGAGACTCTGAGTGCAATGGCGACGGCAGTCAGCAGATCGGCGGCACCACGTGATGTGACATCACCACGTCACGACGCCCTAGGCGTTTCTCTCCAGGCAGAGCTTCGTCAGGGGCAGGTGAATACAGGGAACAACCCCTACTGCGTACTGTATATATAGTGTTCCTTAATTGTAAATAATGAGCGCAGCTACAGATTCAAGGATCATGTGACTACGCATTGGCCTATCAGATTGCCTCGATTGGGGATGTACAATTGCACAGACTAATATAAGTCATTGCTATAGCGTCCATCAGTATGCTAATTAACCCTAAGATAGTATTAATGGATGGCAAATGTGCAAACCCTGTTGTTTAAAACACTATGAACTTGTAAACACTATGATTGTGTCATAATACTTTAATAAACAATTGTGGAGAAATTTGGTTCGAAACCAAAAATTATTTAGAAAATCATTAAATTGCACTATATGAATATGTGTATAATACACTAACTGGTACGATCCTGTCCAGTTGTAGCGGGCTAATGTATGACTGATGAGACAATAGCAATTATTTACCAGACCTATCTAACAATACAGGATGTCATAATATGACAGGACAACCCATCTATGCCATGAATAGGGATATTGATGTTAATCATAAGGCTATATAACCAGATATGCCCAAATGTATGTTAAAAGCAAATATCTGCTATACAATATGATTGTTTGGAAGGTATTCCACACAGATAACAGGCAACAATTAAAATGAAGGGAGTGAATTTAAACCCCTCATTTAAATCTGTTGGATATAAGGTTTTCAAACGATATATCCACTCAGCTTCACGTCTTAGAAGCTTTTGGTCAATATCATCCCCTCGCATGTTGTTCCTCAGATGGTCTATGCCAGCAAATCTAAGACATCTTGGATCACCATTGTGTGCTGAATTAACATGACGTGCTACTGGTGTATCTGCTTTGTTGATAACGGAGTTTACGTGTTCCAGTACACGTCTTCTTAATTCCCGAATTATTTTGCCAACATATTTTAGGGCACATGTACAGTTTATGAGATAAATAACATTAAAGGTTTTACAATTAATGAAATGTCTTATCTCAAATTGTTTTGATTTATCTGCACTGTCAAATGTTTTTGTTGCCTGCATATATTGGCACACCTTACAACATTTGCATGGAAAACCACCTTTTGGTGGGGATGATAGCCATGTTATACTGTAGATGGCTTTTTTTGGTGATGACTATGTACTAGGTCATCTTTGAGGTTTTTCGACCTTCTACGTGTGATGCTTGGAGTTTCTTTTAACACCAGGGCTAAGTCACTATCAGATCTTAAGATATGCCAATACTTCGCAAATATTTTCTTGATATCTTGCCATCTGTGACTATAAGTTCTGATACATCTGATCTGGTTGTCCCCTGCTCTCATATTGGGGGCTAATAGGGTATCCCTTTCACTATTTAGTGCTCTATTAAGGAATCTTTCCTTCAGATCTTTGGATTGTATTTTAAAATCTTTTATTGTGGAACAGTTTAGTCTCAGACAAAGATATTGACCTGTTGGTATCCCTTTTATCAACGAGTCTGGATGTTGACTTTTTGCTAACAACAAATTGTTGGTAGAGGTGGGCTTTCTAAATACTGATGTTTGAATCTCATTTGATGAATCTTTATTTATAATGAGATCTAGAAACGTTACTGTTGATTTACTGTGTTCTGAGGTCAATCGTAGATTCAGGGTGTTTACGTTTAATTTCCCAATAAATTCCAATAATAGCTCTTCTGGGCTACTCCAGATCAGGAGAATGTCATCAATATATCTGAGCCACAGATCCATGTGAAAGCAGGGGACAACCAGATCAGATGTACTGCATGTCCTGATTTGGCAAGGGTTGGTGCCTCCGTGGTCATTCCTCGGTTGGCTGGCGTCACAACTGCATTGGTCCCCTCCGATGGTGCCAGTCTCACACGGATGACTGGTTTCGCTGCTTGGGAGCGGTGCCCCTGATGGGGTCCGGGCAATTGGGTCTGAGGTGCCCGACCTTGTTGCATGTAAAACACCTCCTCTCGTGTTTGAATTCTGCAGCCTTTGGCACCTTGCTGGCTGCTGGAGGTTTAACGGTCCACTGAGGGGTAGTTTTAGCTCCCGGGGCTGGTCGGGCCCCGGCTTTGTGAATGGCTGGGTCGTCCAGCGCAATCCTACTGGCCACATACTCATCAGCAATCTGGGCAGCATCCTCCCAGGTTTAGGGCTTGTGATCAAAGATCCAACCCCATATTTTGGGTGGGAAAGCGTTGCATCAACTGTTCTTGAAAGATTAAGTCCAGCAAGGTATGGTACTTGGTAGCTTCATACCCCGTGACCCACTGGGTCCCATGTCTGACCATTCGGTTGGCATTGACCGCAAATGATTCCCCGGGTTTCACACCCCCCGTCCGGAACTTGCTCCTATATCCCTCAGGCATCAGGGCATACTGGACCATCAGCTTACGCTTCACATGCCCATAGTCATCAGCATCCACACTGGGAAGCTCCTGCAAGGTTCTTTTGGCTTTGCAGGATAGTAGTGGTCGTAGCTTGACCACCCAGTCCCTCTTTGGTATTCGGAACCGGCCACACTGATTCTCAAAGTCATTTAGAAATTAGTCCAGGTGCCATCAATGAACTTGCTAAAACTGTGGTTGCCTGTTCTTGTTCCCTGTTTACAAGGTGGGATTGGGGACCCTTTCCAACTTCGATCGTGAGGAGCTTTAACCACTGCTCGTAGCTGATCCCCTCTCCCCAGGTGGCGAGCAGTGCGCCGAGTCCATTGGCCGGCAGTCCGACAGTTGCAGCCGCGAACGCATCCGCAACCCCTGGTACCACGCCACCCACAACCGGGTGGTCGGCATCACCCTCCCCCTGTCCTGCTTCCCCGGAGCTGGAGGGACCTCCTGCACTCAGGGCTGAGCACCGTCCGCTGTCACTGCAGCTAATTGGGCCGCTCTGCCCTCATATTCTTCTAAATCCTCCTCCAGCTGACTCTTGGAACGACCGTCCTTAATTAAGCCATATCCAGTACATCTCTCCACGACTTGCTCTCGGTTCCATGAATGAAACCTTCCTGAGCGGTGACTCATGGTGCCCCCGAGGTATGGGTCAAGAGACCAGTGAATTATCTCGTGCTTCTTTGTAAGTGTGTAAGTTGCCACTTGTCTGAGGAGCTCGCAAGCCATGAGATCCTCCCTATATTGCAGAGCCCCGCAGGAAACTGCAACATAGGCTCAATCAGTATCCCACCGCAGCCACCTGTAAATAAAGCCTGTCACGATGGACGGAACTTATTAGCAATTTTATATTTTGGGGAAGTAGATTGAGCACACAAGTTGAGCAAAATAAATTGTCATTTATTTCCTTACTAGACAGACACACGACAACCTCAGAATACACTTAATAAAAACACTTACTGAATGGAGAAACAGGATAGAATGTCCAGAAAGATGCAAAGCACCAGAATAATGTCCTTTAAAGTGCAATCCTTTTGCAAAGGCGCAAATTGCCAGCCCAATACTTCTGGGGATCGTGCAAAGATCTTTCTGGTCCGTTGGGGTCTGATAGATAACCCCCAGTACTAGCAGAGTCCTGCCGCAGAGTTATATCCTTGGTTCCGATGTGATAATACTCTTTGCGTTCCAGCATCGTGCTGCTCTTATCCGCTGTTGGAAGCGTGATGGAAGTCCGCTCACATTGTAGAATGAAAAACGAAAGACAACGGGGATAGCTTAGGGGGCATATATATAGGGTCTGAGATCATATCTCCAACATACCCACCGAATCCCTCTCGTGGGAATTCTCCCACTCACCAATCCCTGAATTGCCCACAGTTTGCAAAGGGGCACTATAGGGATTTCCTGTTAACACAGCGCCTGTGCGACATTGCCACCTTGGCTACTTAGTATAGGTGCACTCAATTTGTTACCTGACGTCTTCCAGGCTGGGGATCTCTCATTGAGCAACGTACTGGGGATCTCTCATTGGGGGGGGATTAGTGGTATCTGCCTTTGGGGGGGGGGGGGGGGGATTAGTGGTGTCCACCTTTTGGGGGGGATTAGTGGTGTCTGCCTTTTGGGGGGGGATTAGTGGTGTCTGCCTTTTGGGGGGGATTAGTGGTATCTGCCTTTTGGGGGGGTAGTGGTATCTGCCTTTTGGGGGGGGTTAGTGGTGTCTGCCTTTTGGGGGGGGTTAGTGGTGTCTGCCTTTTGGGAGGGTTAGTGGTGTCTTCCTTTTGGGGGGGGGTTAGTGGTGTCTGCCTTTTGGGGTGGGATCAGTGGTGTCTGCCTTTGGGGGGGGGATTAGTGGTATCTGCCTTTGGGTGGGGTGTAGTGGTATCTGCCTTTGGGGGGGGGGGAGTAGAGGTATCTGCCCTTGGGGGGGGGTAGTGGTGCCTGCCATTTGGGGGGTTAGTGTTGTCTGCAAGTCCAGCGAGACTAATCTTTAGTTGGGCCCATGCTTAAGTCCCCCAAGGAGATTGTGCCGGCCGGAGGCACCGACTTGTGTCCAGGCTGTACCCTGCCAAGAGTTAACCCTTTGCGGTCCAATAAATTTAAACTACGTGCGCCAGCAGGTCTAATTTAATTTTCGCGGTCCGGCAGGCGGGAGCGGAGGAGGAGTGGCGGGCGGGAGCAGAGGAGCGGCGGGCGGGACCGGAGGTGAGGAGGTGCGGTAGTGCGGGTGGCCAGGTGTGGAGGTGGAGCTGGCGGGCTGGGGCGGGCAGGAGCGCGCCATTTTTTCTAGCGGTCACTAGGAAATCCGACATTGGACCACAAGTGGTAAAATATTTTGTCGGATATATTCCGACAAAGGACCGCAAAGGGTTAAGAAGCTGGTGCATGTGACCCTGAAGTGACTGAAAAGGGTAAATGAAACAAGTGTCCCTTCTGTGTGTGTCATCTTGCAGTGGGAGGGACAGATGTGAGGGTTTGGAGGTATTTCTGTCCCACCCTGAAGTGCGACAGGTGCGTGTTTATGTCTGCCTGTACTTTATACATCTGTTTTCCTGTTGTGTGTGTATGTGTACCGGTTCTACTTTGCCGCACGTGTTTCTGTCTGTCATGTGGTGTGTGTGTCTGTCTGTCCCCTGATATGCCTGAGCAAGTCTCTGTCCCGTGGAGTGTGGACGCCTGTCTGACAGCACTGTTTTAAGGGCTTCGGCAACTGAGCATTATGAATAGGGGGCGTCGAGAGAAAAAAGGTTGGGAACCTCTGCTCTAAAATATCCCGTCCTGAGTGACAGAGATAAACCTCTGTTTGCCCGGCTCTGTAACTTGTTTCATGTCCCAACATAAACCTCACAACAAAAAACACAAAGTGTAACTTGAGCTCATGTTTGCTGGATCCAAACATGACTGACATCTCTGTTAGAATAACAGAAAACCTCCTCTTACCCAGTGAGCTGAGGTTCTGGTGATTCCCCATCATCACGTCCTTGTAACGCTCCTTGTGTCCTTCTAAATACTCCCACTCCTCCATGGAGAAATACACAGCAACATCATCACACTTTATAGGTACCTGAAACACAGAGAATTCCCCACTCAGTATCCAGATATAATAATTGGTCCTGTAATTTTCTTTATGGAAAGCCAGGTGAGCACGGCAGAGAGGGAAATACAGATACATAGAACAAAGTTTGCTCAAGAAAATGCTGAATGAAGACAGAAAGGTGGTAATACCCAACGCTGCCCAGCAGCCCTCACCTCTCCAGTCAGCAGGTGAATGATGATGTTGGTGTGTTCCAGGATCTTCTCAGACATCAGCTTCTTGTTATTGTTTCTCTCATGTATCAGGGAGTTAGTTGGATTCTCCATGATGGGTCTCTGGGTCCTGCAGAATCTTTCTGGCACACAGGGACTGCTGCTGTCTGTGACATGCTCACCGTGCTTCTTCACAATAATATAATCCTACATATTGAGAGAGACAGTAATAAATACCACTGTGCAGAGCAAGAGACAACTATCTGTGCGTTAGTGTCTCCTGTAAAGTATATATGAACTCCTGTAAAGTACAGATGAACTTCCGCGCTCGAGCTGTCCAATGACACAGGTACCCCCTTGCTGCTATCTGTGCGTTAGTGCCTCCTCAAAACACTCCTAAAGAGGGCTCCAATAATTGGAGTCCCCAAAAACAAAAACGCGCAGGGGTTAATGACCAAATATAAAGAGCAGTGCTCTACTCATAAAAACATACAAGGGTTAAAATAGGGGTCCGCAAAAGGCCTCCTGACGAAGCACGTGGTTGCGAAACACGTAGAGGTCACGTGAGGTCACCATACGCGCTTGCTGTCTGGCTGGGGTAGAGGCTGATCCAGGTAGCTCTTGCTATGTCGCCATCTCCGCCACTGGTGCAGTCCGGATCTCTAGCATCAGTGAGTGGTTCCAGCTCGTGCTACTTGGGTAAGTGCCCCCCCGTCAGCCTGTACCCGGTAGCAGGTCTTGTTTTAGTCTGCTACATGGGGTATTTATTTTTGTGACCATAGTGGCTTTTTCTGTGTGTGTTTTGTGTGCACACTGTTTAGCTAGCAATTTGTCTGGCCATTTATTATTACTAGAGCAGCGGTCTAGGAACAGCTTTCTTTTTTTTTTTTCCAAACTTTTTTATTAGGCAGGTTGTATAAATTACGTACATTTAAATGCAACGGTCGCCTAATACAACATGGATTTTTCTTTTTTAGAGGATACTAGAGATAGAAAAAGAGCTTCGCCAGAGGAGGCGAGGCCTCAGGCCCACATAGTGGACCGACAAGGGAGAGGCTAGAAAGAGAGGGGGAAAGAGGGGAAAGTGAAGGCGCGGGGGGGCGGGGGCGGGGGGGTCCCTCCCAGTTGCCGGAGCTCGTGCACTTGGAATGGGGGCCTTCTTTTGTGACTAAGGCCTGGTGAGGTGATTTTTATGTGAAGTCAGTGGGTAAGCCAGGGCTCACAGATTTTATAGAAGCCTTCTGTTGAGCACTTAAGGAAAGCAGTCAGTCTCTCCATAAGCATGACTTTTTTACCCTTTGTAAGGAGGGTGGTGACACCTTCTTCCAGGAGGACGCGATCGCACATCTTGCCACAGTGAGAATGAAGGATATTAATTTCCTATATGGTCGGTCAATTTCCTCTATTGGCCTGGCCAGCAGGAAGGTCAGCGGTTCAATGGGTATTGTGAGGTTGGTTACCTCTTCTATTAAAGTTTGCACATTGAGCCAATATTTCTGGATTCTTGGACATGTCCACCAAATGTGGGCCATGTCTCCCTTTTGTCCGCAGCCTCTCCAACATAGATCAGAAGCCAGGGGGTAGATTTGCTTTAGTCTCACTGGAGTCAGGTACCAATGGTACAGAATCTTATAAATATTTTCCTTCGTTGTGGTACATATGGAAGTTCCTGACGCAGCATCCCATATGTCTTCCCAGTCCTCTCTGTCTATAACTGTGTTCAATTCCGCAGCCCATTTGAGCATGTAGTCATGTGCGGGAGGGCCCGCTGGTATCTCCATTCCAGCGTAGATTTTTGTTATTAGACCTTTTTGATGAGTAGCGACTTGGCACATCATCTCAAAGTTTGAGAGAGGGGGAAATTCTAGTTTTGGGGACAATTTTTGTAGGAAATGCCTAATTTGGAGATATTTGAAGGCACCCAAATCTGGTGCTTCATATTTGGTACGCAGATCTTGAAAGCTCAGCAGCCTTCCATTGCTCAATAGGTCGGCGATCACTCTAATCCCTCTTGCTGTGAATTGGTCAAATTGTTTAGGTTAACATCCCAGGGGGAATTTAGGATTGTTTAGAATCGGGGTAAGCTGCAAACCTGTATCTGATAGTTTAAATTTGGTTTTGCACTTTATCCAGACTTCCCAAGTATGCCTCATTGCACCTAACTCAAATTTGTGCGCCAGCATGTCACCTCTATCCATACTCCACAGACAAGCTGGCAGAGAAGGCGTTTTAGCGTAGTGGGACTCAATTTCTAACCAGCAGTGTTGGTTCGGGCACGCATTCCAAACTACCGTTTGTCTTAATTGGGCTGCTTGGTAATATTTTGTTATATCTGGCACTCCCAGGCCCCCTCTTGATCTTGATGACATGAGTACTGACCTAGCGACCCTAGGTCTCCTGCCCTGCCAAATAAATTTAAACAGCCTATTTTTAATGTTTTTCAATTCAGGACCTGGTACACGGATCGCGAGTGTCTGGAAGAAGTATAACAATCTGGGGAGTATATTCATCTTTACCGAGATCATTCTCCCGATCCATGACATCTGGTAGTCTTCCCATTTGTCCAGATCCTTTTTAATCTTCTCGAAGAGAGTCTGGTAATTGTGTTTGTACAGTGAGTGATAGTTTCCTGATACATTCACTCCCAAGTATTTAATGTATGAGGGACTCCACCTTTAATTGAAATTTAATTTAAGTAATTTTACTTCTGGCTCTGGTAAATTTATACTCAGGGCTTCGGATTTATCGTTATTAATTTTATATCCTGATATTTTGCCAAATTCTATCAGTTCCTTATTCAGATTGGGAAGAGATGTCTGAGGCTGTGTTAGGGTTAGAATAATATCGTCGGCAAATAAGGAAATTTTATAATTCGTATTGCCAATTGGTACTCCTTGAATATTTATGTTATCACGTATTTTGGCCGCTAGGGGTTCGATGGTCAAAGCAAAGAGAAGGGGGATAGGGGGCATCCCTGTCTTGTGCCATTTTTAATATCAAATTTTTTTGCTGTTCCACCTGGGAGTTTGACCACTGCGGATGGGTTGCAGTATAGTACTCGGACTCCTTCGAGAAAGGAGTCTTTAAAACCGAATTTCTGCATAGTCTTGTCGAGGAATAGCCAATCAATTCTGTCAAAAGCCTTCTCTGCGTCTAGGCTTAACAGAATCACCTTGGAGTTTGTTAGGTTAACATAATTTTTCGAGTATTGTCCGAAGCTTGTCTACCAGAGACAAACCCGACTTGGTCAATGTTTATTAGTCTAGGCAAAATGGGGTTCAGTCTGTTCGCCAGGATCTTGCTATAAAGTTTGAGATCGTTATTTAACAGAGATATTGGGTGGTAACTTCCGCATTGCAGCGGGTCCCTGCCTTCCTTGTGGATAATTGCAAGATTGGCCAGGGACAGGGACATTGGTGTTGGTATTGGGTTACCTTCCATAAAAGAGTTAAATAAATTCAACAGGTGAGTGCACAAGGTCGGGAAAAATCTTTTATAGTAAACATTGGTGAAACCATCAGGGCCGGGGGCTTTATTAATTTTTAGCATTTTTACTGCGTCCATCAGTTCTTTTTGTGTTATTTTTGTGTTAAGTATTAGGTTTTCCTCCTCTGTTAAAGAGGGAAGGCGGCATTTCTCTAGATAGTCCGTTATTGCCTTAGATGCATGTGTCCTTGATTTCCCATTTTGGGTTTTAAGATTATATAGGTTAGTATAAAATGCGGTAAATTCCTCTGCGATCCCTTTATCGCTGTATATTATCTCACCAGATTTATTCTTAAGCGCGGTGATTTGGGATCTCTTCTGTACTCCCCGTAGTTTACTAGCCAGAAGTCTGTCGGCCTTATTGCCTTTGTCATAATATCTTTGGTTAGTCCATTTAAGGGCTTTTTCTACATCTTCTAAATGAATCTGTTTGATCTCGTTCCTAGTGGCGGTCAAGGTTTTGTAAATTTTCCTTGATGGGTTAGCTTTGTGCTGTTGTTCCAGCTTTAAAATTTTCTGTCAAGTCCTTGAGTAATTTTTGCTTAACCTTCTTCCTATGGGATGCAATGGAGATGAAGTTACCTCTGATTGCTGCCTTATCGGCTTCCCATAGCACCGCTGGTGATGTGACTGAGCCGAAATTAATATCAAAATAGTTAGTAAGGGCTGTCTTGATCTCCCTCTCTATTTCCGGGTGATTCAGTAAAGAATCATTTAATTTCCAATTAAAGGTGCTTGACCTTGTGAATGGGACTGAAAGGGTTAGAGTGATAAGGGCATGATCCGACCAAGTGATCAGACCAATGTCCGAATTAAGTGCGGCCTCTAGAACATTTTTGGTAGCTAAAAACTAATCTATGCGAGAATAAGTCTGGTGAGGTGTTGAGTAGAAGGTATAGTCCCTTTGGCCCTGATGTTGGGACCTCCAGATGTCCACCAATGAGAACTCCTTGACTATAGTTCTAAACGTTTTCCCTGTTGTTTGGGAGTGTGCCGTATGCGTGCGGTTCTGATTGTTTAACTGTCTAGCTGGTTAACTGGTGATTCCTAAGCTACTTTTAACAAACTAATGTACATGATTTGTATTTGACATCACTGATATTTCCTAACATCTTATGTTATACAATCCCTATACTGGTCATTAACCTAGGGGGGGGATGGGGAGCGGGATGACGCAGTGGGGGTGTAGGGGCACGGGGGGATGGGGTAGGGGCGCGGGGGAGGAGGTGGGGGTGCGGGGGGGCGTGAAATCAAGGGTATAAAAGAAAATATTTCTCAATAGTTTTTAAACTAATAGTCAACAACTGCGCCGGGATCAGTGTTGTGAGGCGGCAGGCTAGAGCCCTCACCTGCGGATCGCGATCAGTCAGCGGGGAGCAGGGGGTTATGGCTCTCACATCTCCTCGCTCACGGTCCAGGCATCTATCTCAAACCTCCCCCCCCCCCCCCCCAACACAGACCGTTCGCTGCTCGGCCGGAGCTTCCTCCAAGTTCTGCAGTGTGTGATGTCCATTTGGCTGCAGGCAGTATCCTGGGAGCTAGAGGAAGGGCAGGCCTCCTGCCCGGGCGTTTCTCACTGTCGGGACCGGGTGAGTTGAGGGGCCATGGAGTGTTTGCTTCCTCGGCATCTGCGGCTGTTCTTCTCCCTTCTGCTCTTGCGTGGGTTCACTCAGGATGGCTCCGGGGACGTCGCGGTTTAGTGAGGTTTCTCCAGGGTGGTCCGGTCGGGGGTCCATATCTCGGCGTTGCGGCTGGACTGATCCTCGGCTCGTTCCTGGATTTCTCGCGGGAATTGGGGAGCAGGGCAAAACGGAAGTAGTCTCTTTGGGAGTTA
This sequence comes from Ascaphus truei, assembly GCF_040206685.1. Lineage (NCBI taxonomy): Eukaryota > Metazoa > Chordata > Amphibia > Anura > Ascaphidae > Ascaphus > Ascaphus truei. The sequence goes on from NC_134495.1 coordinate 43,182,388, forward strand.
CTCAGTTCCCAGGTGCTGTGATCACTTGCGGCTAGCCGTGGCTTGGTTAGGGGCTTCTTCAGATGTATGGCTCCTGGGGTCTGTGCTTTCCTTGTTCCAGGAGGACGGAGGAGACAGGCCAAGTGCACGGGCGAAGTTGTACATTTCCGTGGGACGTCTTAAGGTGAGAAATGTACCATTTTTATTGGTAATTAATTTGAAGAGAAATCCCCAGCGGTACTTGACTCCCTCCTCACGGAGGAGGGAAGTCAGGGGTCGGAGCTCACGGCGGCGGGCCATTGTGATCTTGGACAGATCATTGAATATCTGTAGGGGCTCGTTCTCAAATTGTATATAATCCTTCTCGCGGCAGGCTCCTATGATTTTCTCCTTCATGGACTAACTGTGTAGGCGGATTATTACATCCCGCCTGCGGCGGGGGTCATCCGACTTAGGTCCTAGGGCACGATGAGCCCGATCGATCTCTGTCTCTTTCATCCAGGTCTCCACAGATTGAATTAAACAGTTTCTTGAGGTATGGGCGGAGGAGGTCAGGAGGGACAGACTCAGGGAAGTTTCGGATTCTCAGGTTCTGCTGTCGGTCCCTGTTTTCCTGATCCTCCAGCCCGTCTTTCAGGTAGGAGACTTCTTCTCCAAGCCGAATGATTTCTTCCTCTGCCTCTAATTGGCGGTGTAAGGCCTCTCCCAGCCTAGTTTCTAGTTTGGAGATTCTCTCCTTGAGACCCGTAATCTCCTGCTTCAGCTCTGTAACCACATTCCTGAGGTCTGCTTGCAGGGAGGCATGGAGTTTGTCAGGCATGGAGGCGAAAAGCTCCTCCATATATTCCCGGGTGATTCCTCTTTCAGGCTCTGGGCTCTCCTTTGATCGGCCACTTTTGGTTCCTGAAGCTGCAGGACCGCGTGGGCTGACGCCATCTTGGCTTTCTTCAGCTGTCTCCATATTTCTCTGAGATGGAATGAAATATTTTGTGACCCCGTGGGTTTGTTGCTGTCTTTTTGCTCTGTTGGCCATTGCTGGTCGTTTGGCTGCCCTAGGTAGGCTTTGGGGGGGAAAACAGATCAGGGGAAAAGCGCTGATTATGTGTTTATGTGAGAGGGTCCGTGGAGCTCTCTCCTCACGCAGCCATACCGGGTGACGTCACCGGAAGTCCCCCTGAAATAGCTTTCTTTTAATGTGTTATGGTCTTTTGCGGACCCCTATTTTAACCCTTTTGTGTTTTTTTAACATTATTGAATAAATTTGCAACCATACACCTATCAGGTGTTCTGTTATTATTGGCATGTTCACATTCACTCACTACTGTATATGTACCTTTATATGAGTAGAGCACTATTCTTTATATTTGGTCAATAACCCCCGGTGCGCTCTGTGCGTATTTTTGTTTTTGATATGTCTCATGTTCCTGCAGATTTGTTGCTTTGCAGTAAGAGGGACACGTCTCTTGTTAACAGCTCTATACTCAATCTATTCAGTGCCCTCCCCACCAATTCTGACTATTGTATCACTGACATATCTGCACCAAGCTCACTGTCTCCCCTGTGCCTATATCAGCACAAAGATCATGGATTGTACAATCATCATATTAGAAAGTATATGTAATTATTACAGGACTTCTGACACTGTGGATATTACAGAATAATGTAGCACAGACACAAAACATTATTAAAAAATGTTTTTGTATGTATGTATATATATATATATATATATATATATATATATATATATATATATATATATATATATATATATATATACATATACACACACAAAACAGGTGGGGCAGCTGGCACTCCAAATACCAAAAAACGATTGCGGTGCATGTCCTATAACAATGATAAGAAAAAGGCATCCCAGCAGGAGCAGACACAAGACAGCACCATAAGGTAAGTGGAACAAACTTGTATTCAGGAATAAACACAGCACAAACATGACCAAGGTTTCGGTCCTCGTAGGACCTTCCTCAGGGTGGTGCTTGAGACTACTGGCCAGTGGATACCTTATATACCCCCACACCAAAATGACTCAACCAGAGTAGCTGATTGGTCGTGCAACAAGTCCCATGATCACTCCCATTGTCGCTGACGTCGCGCTAAACCCGTTATCGGAACAGCTGCATGATCCTTAATGATCAGAGATGCGCATGCAGTACCACCAGACCGCCATTGAGAAGGAAGAAAACGTTCTCCATTTCCATCGACGCGCCATGTTAAGTAGCACCACCTCACAATCATCCACATTACTAGTCACCCTCCGTACCCTCAAAAATTGGGAATATGGTAACTCCTTCTTCAATGGTAAGGGGTGATGGCTATTGGCCAAAAGCAGATTGTTCTTATCTGTTGTCTTCTGATGAATCCTTGTCAATAGTCGATCTGCTTCTCTGTAGACTATGGTGTCCAGAAAAACCACTTCACTGGGCGAATGTGTTATAGTAAATCAAATGTTTAAGGGGATGTTGTTCAAATAGTCCAAAAACGGCAAAAGCTCCCCCTCTGTGCCATCCCACAACAAAAAATGTCATCAATATACCTCATGTATTTGATGATATGAATTGTAAGGGGTGAATCACTAAGGATGTGCGTCTGCTCGTATTGGTCCATATAAAGGTTCGCATGCGATGGGGCCATGTTAGACCCATCGCAGTGCCCATTAGTTGGGGGTAGAATTTTGTTTCAAACTTAAAAACTTCTTTATGTAACACGATGTCAATCAAAAGGAGAAATTCCACAGGTGGTCCAGAATAATCATCGCATTTTCTTAAATGATCCGCAATGGCCTCCATCCCCTCCGCGTGGGCAATGTTCGTATATAAGCTTGAAACATCCATTGTTACGAGCAGAACATCATTCAGGTCCACCCTCACTTCCATCAACTTATTAATAAAATCCGTGGTATCCTTAATGTAGGGTGGAGGGTGACCAGTAATATGGATGATTGTGAGGCGGCGCTACTTAAGATGGCGCGCTGATTCCAGGACCGCGGCTATGCTAGAAGTGAGATTAATACCACACTTGAGAAGGCTAGACTGATTCCCCGTGACCAACTGCTCACATCCACAACGAAATCACAGAATGCAGACAGGTTTCATGTGGCTAGTACCTACAGCACGGCTTCGGGACTGGTCAAATCGAGCATACAGATGCATTGGCATATACTTTACAAAGAAAAAACCGGCGCCTCCAAGATATGAAAATAAATTCTGACCAAACAAAAAGTCCAATAATGAATGGAGAGGAGTCCTGGGAGGAGTCTTCAATGGAGTCTCATAGAGGGACAAACAAACATGTAAGAAAAAAACAAAAAAGAGACAAAAGAAAAAAGATCATAATGTAACTCAAATACAAACATAAAAACACTGATAAGATTGGCAAGAAAATGATTACAAATTTAATGCAAATGTAAAATAAATAAAACAACATACACATGTAAGTTGGGCTAGAGACACCAATGAGGCTGCAACATCCAGTAGGAATAAAATTGGAATCCTACTTACAGCAATGCTGAATGGTAAAGGCCCGTAGAACAACTGTCTTTGAATTCAGACCAGAGCCTCCGCAAGATATAGAAACAGCAACCTCCAGGGATCCACTCTGCCGGAAAGACCGCTGCTGCGCCACACAAAGACCTTTGGAGTGAGTGAGGAGTACCACAGGGAATGACCAGAGCTGCACGCTGTTGGAGAGATCGTCACCAGCACACCGCGCGACCTGGTGGTCTGTGTGTATGGTGCCGGCGACGTCACACCACAGCGCGAGAGCAGGGAGAGCACCCAGGAAGCCTAAGAGGCTCAAACAGCTGGAATAAAGTCTGAGGGGGACAGTGCACATACGGAAAGGGATGTTGCAACATCCCTTTCCGTATGTGCACTGTTCCCCTCAGACTTTGTTGCAGCTGTTTGAGCCTCTTAGGCTTTCCGGGTGCTCTCCCTGCTCTCGCGCTGTGGTCATTCCCTGTGCCTTCTTCGATGGACCACGGCGTCGCGGCCTCCAGCAGCGCAGTACCATGGAAACGGAGGACACTTTCCTCCTTCGCAACGGCGGTCTGGTGGTACTGCATGCGCATCTCTGATCATTAAGGATCATGCAGCTATTAAGATGACGGGTTCAGCGCGACGTCAGCGGCAATGGGAATGATCATGGGACTTGTTGCACGACCAATCAGCTACTCTAGTTAAGTCATTTTTATGTGGGTGTGGGGGTATTTAAGGTATCCACTGGCCAGTAGTCTCAAACACCACCCTGAGGAAGGTCCTACGAGGACCGAAACGTTGGTCATGGTTGTGCTGTGTTTATTCCTGAATACAAGTTTGTTCCACTTACCTTTGAGTGCTGTCTTGTGTCTGCTCCTGCTGGGGGGGATTGATATATATATATATATATATATATATATATAGCATTTTTAGCTTATTTCAGCTTTATATCAACTTATTTTAGGAGGTTTCAGTATTATTACAGCTTTTTGGACACCACTGTTCCTTTTTATTTATTTATGTGTGATGAATAAAATTTGATACTAAATTCGTACGCTACAGTGCTATTTCTGGGGATTCTCTTTTCTGTGTTATATATATATACACACATATACATATACACATATACACACACATACACACACACACACACAGTTGTGTGAAAAAGAAAGTACACCCTCTTTGAATTCCATGGTTTTAAATCTCAGGACATAACAATCATCGGTTCCTTAGCAGGTCTTAAAATTTGGTAAATACAACCTCAGATGAACAACAATACATGACATATTACACTGTGTAATGATTTAACAAAAATAAAGCCAAAATGGAGAAGCCATGTGTGAAAAACTAAGTACAAATTGGGCTGCGTCCAGGGTTGCAGCAGCCGTACGGAGGCGCGCTGAGGCTGAGGGAAAGCGGGTGCTCTCCCTGGCCTTGGTCCGCGTGCCGTCCGGTGGCGTGTTGGGGGGGGGGGGGGGGGCTGTGATGTCACGGAGCTGGTTCGCCCTGGTTGGGCGAACCGCTCACGTGACCGGCCCTGCGCTCCCTTGAGCGCTTGAATTTAAAATCTTGCTAAGACTTACACTTATGCACGCTTGCGGAAGCATAAGCGAGCCCCTGCTAAAGCTGCTCCCATTGCGGCTGCAGGGTCTCAATGGTAAGCACCAGCGCGCCTCAGCACGGGTCATGGGCCTAAGCGCTGACCATGCCCGAGGCCTTACACTCGCCGCTTTAGGAAACGCCCTACACGTTATATATAGTCATGTGAAAAAGAAAGTACACCCTCTTTGAATTTCATGGTTTTACATCTCAGGACATAACAATCATCTGTTCCTTAGCAGGTCTTAAAATTAGGTAAATACAACCTCAGATGAACAACACATGACATATTACACCGTGTCATGATTTATTTAACAAAAATTAAGCCAAAATGGGGAAGCCATGCGTGAAAATCTAAGTACACCTTATGATTCAATAGCTTATAGAACCACCTCTAGCAGCAATAACTTGAAGTTATCGTTTTTCTGTATGACTTTATCAGTCTCTCACATCGTTGTGGAGGAATTTTGGCCCACTCATTTACAACGATGCTTCAGTTCATTGAGGTTTGTGGCATTTGTTTATGCACAGCTCTCTTAAGGTCCTACCACAGCATTTCAATTGGGTTGAGGTCTGGACTTTGACTGGGCCATTGCAACACCTTGATTCTTTTCCTTTTCAGCCATTCTGTTGTAGATTTGCTGGTGTGCTTGGGATCATTGTTGCATGACCCAATTTCGGCCAAGCTTTAGCTGTCGGACAGATGGCCTCACATTTGACTCTAGAATACTTTGGTATACAGAGGAGTTCATGGTTGACTCAATGACTGCAAGGTTCCCAGGTCCTGTGGCTGCAAAAACAAGCCCAAATCATCACCCCTCCACCATTGTGCTTGACAGTTGGAATGAGGTGCTTGTGCTGATATGCTGTTTGGTTTTCGCCAAACGTGGCGCTGTGCATTATGGCCAAACATCTCCACTTCGGTCTCGTCTGTCCAAAGGACATTGTTCCAGAAGTCTTGTGGTTTGTTCAGATGCAACTTTGCAAACCTAAGCTGTGCTGCCATGTTCTTTTTAGAGAGAAGAGGCTTTCTCCTGGCAACCCTTCCAAACAAACCTGTCAGGGCGTGCTCACCGCAAACGAGACGCGACCGTGGTGCTGAGGTGAGATAGGATATAAACCCACCCACAGCCACGAGGGCACGTCTTGAGAGTAGAGTGGTCTGGGAGTCCAGATCGGGGCAGGAGAGGTACGGATGGTAGAGGGTGCTGTTTGCCAAGTCCGGGGTTAGAGAGAAGGACGTAATCGTTAACCATTTGCCAGGATCGGGATGCCAGAGGTGCGGAGAGTCGTGTTGCCATATGCCGAGTTCGGGATGCCAGAGGTGCGGGTAGACGTAGCGGAAGCCGGTTCGGTACACGAGGAAGACTGCAAAACAAGACAGGACAAGACAGGACTAGGGAGGCAGAGAGTGATGAGAACAACTGGTTCTATGCTCAGCCAACGAGTCAGTGACACTGTAAGGTATATATATAGGAGAGAGGGTCAAATGGCAGCGCAGCAAGATGGGGGTGTGTGGAAGGGCCAGGCTACGGCAGGGATAGGTCCAGCATGAGTCCCAGGGGAGGAGCCATAAAGCCCAGTAGTCAGACTGCATTTGATTGCAGCAATGGTTTGAGGTGCTGTGCCTTTAAGGGGTTGGTGCGGCTCCGTGTGGCCGCGCCTCCGTGTACCTATGCTTGCGGGCGTGTGACCGAGCGTAGCCACCGGTCCAAGAGTAGAAGAGGAGTTTTGGCGTGCGCGCGCGCGCCCACGTGGAGCTGTGATCGGCGTTCCGGAGAGAGGCTGCCTGCGTGTCGCGAGGGGACCCGTCGGAGCTGCAGGTGAGTGGGGAGCACGCCGAGGGCGGCGTGACTCCCAGACCCTTACAAAACCATACTTGTTCAGTCTTTTTCTAATTGTACTGTCATGAACTTTAACATTTAACATGCTAACTGAGGCCTGTAGAGTCTGAGATGTAACTCTTGGGGTTTTTGCAATTTCAATTTCTCTGAGCATTGCACGGTCTGACCTTGGGGTGAATTTGCTGGGACGTCCACTCCTGGGAAGATTGGCAACTGTCTTGATTGTTTTCCACTTTTGAATAATCTTTCTCACTGTAGAGTGATGGACTTTAAATTGTTTGGAAACGGCCTTATAACCCTTCCCAGATTGATGGGCATCAAGAATTGCTTCTCTAAGATCATTGTTGATGTCTTTCCTCCTTAGCATTGTGTTAACACACACCTGAATGCTCCAGACCAGCAAACTGCTAAAACTTTGGCTTTTATAGAGGTGGTCACACTTGCTGATGATCAATGAATCAAGGAATCAATGATTAGTAGCACCTGTCTGCTACTTAGCATTTTAATTTATATGGAAGCAGTAAGGGTGTACTTAGTTTTTCACACATAGCTTCTTCATTTTGGCTTTATGTTTGTTAAATAAATCATGACACGGTGTAATAATGTCATGTGTTGTTGTTCATCTGAGGTTGTATTTACCTAATTTTAAGACCTGCTAAGGAACAGATGATTGTTATTATGTCCTGATATTTAAAATCATAGAATAGGTGCACTATCTTTTTCACACAACTGTGTGTATATGTATGTGTGTATATGTATGTGAAAGGTTGAGTCCCAGCCTTTATTTAAAGAAGTAGCAGCATCAGACCCTGAGAAGAATGAAAGAGGCTTTTGCTGTTCTCTGAACCTTCTTTTATTAGGGATTCCACATTCAGGTGTACAACAACCCGTTCTCCTAGCGTGATGTCTCCAGCCACAGAATAGCCAGCAACATCCTCATATCACATAACAGCAATAAGGAGTGCAGCAGGCCACCAGGGAAAGAAACCCCCTCCCTTTTATTACTGGTTAATTTGGACCAAACCAAATTAAGTATACCACACAGGGGAGTTGTCTCCCAAAACTTACACAATTAGCAAACATAATACACTTCACACAACATACAATTTTTATAGCAAGCCCCAAAATAAACAACAGTACCTTTTACAAACATCCCATGCATGTCTTTACTCTGCAAAATAAATAACATTCAGTATCACTTACTTTAATTCCTCCCCCTCCATACCATGGTATAATCCACCCTGGATGGTATGCAGGAAGGCAACGCCCTTTTCCTTTTTAACAGGGACTGCCCATGGCCGTGTAACTTCAAACTGTGTTTAACACCAACCACACCTGCATTGTACTGACTGACCTCAGGACACCACATTAAAGGTTAGTAAAGTTTAAGGTAAACGAAACAAAAAAAGATTGCTGGGCCCAGCAAAAAGCAAAACAGAAAAATAAAGTGATGCACTTGATGCCAGAAAGCAAACATGCATTTAACTTCTACAAAAGTGCAAGCAGCCCTGTCACAATGTATATGTGTATATATGTATATGTATATATATGTATATGTGTGTATATGTATATGTGTGTATAAGTATATGTGTGTATAAGTATATGTGTGTGTATGCATGTATGTGTGTGTGTGCGTGCGTGCGCGTATATATACACACACACACATATATATATATACACACACACACACACACACACACACACACACACACACACACACACACACGGCCTAGGATCTCCCTCTGCACAAACATGTCTCTTCCTGGATCCAAGTGATTTAATAACAGGTTCAATTCCCTCTGCCAAACAACATCCATCTCTGACTCTGTGCTCTCCTGCTGCCCAATCGTGTCCTTATATGGTCCTGGGCTCTCCATATGACCAAACATCTTGCCTGCCCTTGGGTTCTTGCTTTCTCTAATTACATGTGTCCCTGGATATTGCTTCTGCAGTATCTCCCATATTAACGCTCTACAGGTCCCTGTTGTAGTGAGGGAGATAAGAGTAGTGTCATTATGACTTTCTCCAGCAGCCCTCACCTCTCCAGTCAGCAGGTAGATAATCTCCAGGGTGTGATTCAAGATCCTGTCAGTCATCTGCTTCTTGTCCTTGTTCATTATCAGTGAGTTAGTCAGAGGCACCAACAATGGGCTCTGGTTCCTGTGGAAGTGTTTCACAGCGTGGTGACCTCTGCAGTTAGGGATATATATATATTGTACTTCCTGCACAGTAATGGCTTCCTACACATGGGGAGAGAGACAGATGTATATGTGACCCTGCAGTGACAGAAAGGGATCAAATGAAATTAGTGTCCCTCCTGTCTGTGTCATCCTGCAGTGGGAGGGACAGATGGGAGGGGCTGTGTGTCCTGTCTGTGTCACCCTGCAGAGGGAGGGACAGCATTGGTCCTATTGAAGCGTATTACTTTTCAGTTCTCCTAGCGACCGTCCTTTATCAGTATGTATTTTATGGAAGCGTTTTGCACAATAATTCTTGCTCTGTTTCCAGCACTTTATAACGTGCTTATCTTCTTCACTGAAGACCATTTTGTAACTATGAGGTCATCACACCATCACCAATGCCAAAGAATATTTCTTATATTCTTAAATGCAATCATCTAATATGACCGACCTATAAATGCTCACATTACATTTTCATAAGAATGTTGTGATTTTTTCCCCAAGATACGATGACAAATAAAAGGGTCCCATTTATTCTTAACAGTGTGTGTGTGTCTGTGTGTTTGTATATACACTCCGTGAAGAAGCCGCAAGGTGAAACACGTGTAGAGTTGGAGCTGCTGCAGTGACCCTGAGACTCTAATCTGTGATACATATTTCCTTGCTGACTCTGGGACTCACAATAATATGGATTCTGATATCTGGTGGAAACTTCTGTCTGGCATCTTTGAGTTATACTACCGCACTCTGTAACTCAAGGGGGGATGAGTATATTTTTTCTTTATTCCTTATGCTACAATTGAAGGTCTTTATATGCTATTCGTTTACTTAAGATTTCATACCATCCTGGATACAACTAGACATTTGTTCATTTTTATGTGAGAATATTCTTTTTGACACTTAGAATTTTTTTTCAAACGAATGTATCCATCTCTACACAGTCTTCCTAGATTTCTGCACACTTCCCACTACGGTGGGTTAGCTTTACCTCAACGGTTTCCATCTTGCAGTGTGTGTGGTTTACATGTGTATGACATCAGTATATTCATTAGTGTGTCCCTTAGGCCTTTTTGGTATATTTTGTGACCGGACGGTCTTGCTGATCCAGGGATCTAGTTTCCCTGGGATCTCACCTTACAATCTTCTTGCATTAGCCTGATATTTGTGTATAGGTTTAGACTTTTTGTATTGGCCATATGTTATATGTAGTCACTCTGTCTATTTCAGGGTTCTGTTTTGTGTTTTTATCATGTTTTAGTTTGTTACATTTGAGGACATTAAAGTATCATTTTTGGGGGGATTTTTTGAGTGCTCATTTTTGAGACTTCTTGTGTCTTTTCTGAATTCTATTTATCTATGTCTCAGAGCACCGACTTGTTTCTCTCTATTATAGAGATTAGATTATGGTTTTATAAATACCCTAGTTATTATTAGACGTGTATGCGGTTTCTGTCTGTTTGTGTAAATATATATATGTGTATATATGTATATTTCAAGCTGCCGAAAGATGTCAGTCTAGCGTGGATGACTACGCAGTATTGAGGCTGATCTGGGCATTCATCTCCAACATGTGGAAAAAAGACAACAGAGGAGCAAAGGACAACAGCCAGAAGGGAATGGCAAGACTGTGTGGTAAACAGTAAAAACTATGACAATACAAATCAGTATAAAAACCGGTATAGAAAACGAGGAGTGCACAGATCTGCACCCAATGGGGAGTAGGGATGGTGTTGTAGAGCAATAATCAATAAGTGCATTACTTACACGGCCATGTGTAAGCACAGAAGAACAGAAAGATATCTTTTGTTGCTTCCTTCACAGTCTGCGCGGCTGTGTGTAGGGTCAATCAGTGGGACGGGTCTGGGTCAGATGACGTGATGTCAGCTGTACCTCTCTCCCATGTAGTTCTCACACGATACAATAAAATGTATGGAGCGTATTTCAGATAAAAATAACAGCATTTATTGGTAGAAAAACACATATACACTCACATGTAGAAATGTCCTTGTCAGCAAACGTAGAAGCCGTGTACACTCCTGCAGTGATTATCTGTCACCGCATCCGGTAACAGGAGCTGCGTCAAGCTGGAACTGGAGTGACTGCAAGCGACTACGGAAGCCTCCACAGGACAAGAAAGGCTACGCGTTTCGCCGTTAACACGGCTTCATCATAGAGCCTGATGAAGCCGTGTTAACGGCGAAATGCGTAGCTCCAAGCCGCCAGCCTCTCTTGTGCACTCCTCGTTTCTATACTGTTTTTTATACTGATTTGTATTGTCATAGTTTTTACTGTTTACCACACAGTCTTGCCATTCCCTTCTGGCTGTTGTCCTTTACTCCCCTGTTGTCTCTCTTTTTTCCACATGTTCTAAGGATCTTGGACAGATCCGAGTGGGGTTTGAGCAGATAGGACTCATTTCTGGAGAAAACCACTGTTACCTATTACGGTAGTATCACCCTGTGACAGGGTTAATGAACGTCACCAGCCATATACCTGGCAAACCTATGTTTAGGCTTGCAGTGACGAGGTTACATTTCAGTTGAGAAGGACTGCTTAATTAGTCTGGCCCCAGCTGCATAATCAAGGTGTTTTAAAACCCCCAGGCTGTACACGCATACAAACTAGCTGGTCAGGAGACAGGACTGAAATACTGAAGAGATTACTGCTATAAGGTCTGTTTTTCAAAGTACATGTGTGTTGAACTGTCTGTGTCCTGCATGCTGAAGAGAAGCTGCCTTGTTTTCTATGCCGAAGAGAAGCTATTTTGTTTCTGTCTGCTGAAGAGAAGCTATTTTGTTTTTGTGCGCTGTATATTTTTAAGGCTCAATAAAGAAGCCTTATCAAGAGAACCCGCGTGTGTGGTTGCATGTACCCTGCAACATATGGTGTCAGAAGTGCCGGGATTTTGAGAGGCCCCTGCAGTTGAAGGGCCACACACACAAAAAAATGAGAAAAATTGAAGAATTTTTAAAAGACCAGACAGCAGGGACTGTTAATGCAGGAGCAGGCCAAACTACTATTGCAGCAGAAAACCCAGCGCCTAACCCAGCAGCAGGCAGCACGGGATGAGCGGATGGCCAAGCTGCTGACCCAATTCCAGGGGTCTGCCAGTCCAGAACTTGCAAACAAACCCCCGGTCCTCCTGAGGAAAATGGCTCCGAACGAGGATCCAGAGGCTTTTCTACTGACATTTGAAATGGTTGCCGAAGCTCAGGGCTGGGCTGCAGATCGCTGGGCAACTGCTTTGGCCCCGCTCCTCATAGGAGAAGCCCAGGCTTCATATCAGGGCCTCCCAGCAGATGAGGCAATGGACTACCAACAAGTAAAAGCCGCCATACTGGATCGCTTAGGTCTGACCCCAAAGACCTACCAGCAGCAGTTCTGGAACCTGAAGTACACCGCTAAGATGAGACCCCGGGTCCTCGCTCAGCGGTTATTGGACTTGTGTACTCGCTGGATACAACCCGAGGAGTGCACTAAGGAGGCAATTCTTGAGCAAGTGGTTTGGGAACAATTCCTACAGATAATACCCTCTTCCGCACGCTCATGGGTAAAACACCATGCTGCTGAAACCCTAGCTTTGGCGGTCCGACTCGTTGAGAACTTCCTTGGGGCCGAGGATCAGGCGAGTGCCCTGGACCCGACGGATCCAACTTTACCAGCACTTGCGGAGACCCAAAGAGGGAGATTAGAACAACGGGGAAACAACGGCCCCTCCATGTGCAACCGCCAAGTGCTACGAAAGGAGCAGTCCTTCCAACAAGGTAGAAGTCAAAACACCGGGCACCGCCGAGACCCTTCCTGATGTCAGCTTGTCGCCAAATGAGAGGAACTTCCGAGGACGTCGCCCACAGGACACACCAGATGCTTGGTCTCCAGTATCCGGTCCAGCGGAGCGCTATTCACGGCCCCCTCCTGCGAGGGAACCCTCTCCATGTTCCGCCTGCGGAGAACAAGGCCACCGGCATGTGGACTGTCCACAGATGGATTGTTCATTCAGCAGAACCGTCGCCTCGGCCTTCACTGGAGAAAATTACAAGCCCTGACTACTTCCAGCCCAGGTTGGGGGAAAAAAACATCCAGGCCCTTGTAGATTTGGGCTCTGCGAAAACTCTGGTCTTCCAGGAACTTTTACCGCCTAACGTGTGTTCTTTTGACTCTCCATGGAGTATAGAATGTATACACGGCAGTGTAAAACATTATTTATTTATAAAATATTTTACCAGGAAGTAATACATTGAGAGTTATCTCTCGTTTTCAAGTATGTCCTGGGCACAGAGTTAAGACAAATAATACATGGTTACAAATACAGTTACATAAATGAGCAGGGTATACATTATATACAAGACATTGCATGCACAGTTAAAGATAATATATATTATGGGCGTTTGAAACAGTTACAGACCAGATTAAAATGTGTGACAGCCTTAGATTTGAAAGAACTTAAACTGGTGGTGGATGCGAGAGTCTCTGGTAGGTTGTCCCAGTTTTGGGGTGCACGGTAAGCCCACACACAGTTCCTAGCTTATAACCCTATGGGGGACAGTATAAGGGGAACAACATTACAGGGCAACACAGTAAGGTACAATATTAGACCCAAGAGCTGACACTCTCAGCCCTTGCCATACGGTTTCAGGGGCAGCCAGCCGGGCTCCACCTTTATTAATGAAGGCCGGCTAAGCCCTACCGTCACACCTCCACCCTCAAGACCAAGGCTCTGGGGCAGTCACCCCAGCAGGTGGCTCCCCAGACCTGACAGAAGTTGAGGTTCTTGGGGTGAGACAAAGTCTTTCTGTAAATTGTGAAGGCGCCAGGACAGTCACCATGGCTTGCTGAGCCTGAAAAAAAAATTGAGGTTGCAGGGAAGAAATCGAGTCTCTCTGGCTGGTAAAGTCCTCCAGCATGGTTGGACCCCTTGCCCCCTCCATTGTCCAAGTTCAACAAGGCAAGGGTCCACTGCAGACCTTGAAATGCTGGTCCACTTTCTGGGAAACAGGCCGCAAGCACCACTGCCCTCTGGTCAGTTATCTTAGTCAGGGGGTCAGTTAGAACACTGTAGTGGGTCACTAAATCCCTATAGTAGCCTTGCATGTCCCTGACCTTTCTCTCTATCTGTTCCCTCTCCATCAACACTGTACTCAGTCTTATGGAGGGGCTGCTTACCCCCAGGGTCTACTGGGCGATCAGTACACTGGGTCCTGCTTGACTCAACCATAGCAGGAACCCTCGGTCTCCCTAACGCCTCTCGCTTCCACTCCCAGAGGGGAGCTGTGAGCTGGGAAGCTGTCTCCCTCTGCTCCATGGAGTCTGCCCTAAACCTCCAAGGAACCAGTAACTGGCCCCTTGCTGTCTCTGAACTAGCAGGAGCTCCAGGGGCTGGTACCCAGGCAAAACGCCTACTATGGTCGGCAGGCAAATCAGCACCTGCCTGCACCATGTCCCGGTACCATTCACTGAGCTCCGGTAGTTCCCTGTCTGTCACACAGTCAGAAGAAAGGTCACAGTGGGGAACATTATACACATGGGGACACTGGTCTGGCATGGTCTGACTTACTTGCCTGGTCCCTTCGAGGTCCTCCATGCGCGTGGGCTCCAAAAGCAGGGGAGCAAAGATCTGTATCCGACGGCCAAAATCCGGCTACAGGTAAAAGGCCAGGATGCCTACCTCGAAGTAGGAGTCGCTCCTTGGCTCCCTGTCCCCGTTGTGCTCGGCCGGGGCTGGCCTTTCTTTTCGGACCTAATGGCTCCAGTCTCTCACGAGGAGCCTTATTCTATGGCTCAGGAGAACCCTGCAAACTGTTCCCCTTCTCAGCAGACCTTTTTCCTAGTAGACACCGGGTTCCAAAGACTCGGAAGCAAAGATGCTCTGACAAACAGGACTGGTAGCAGAAATCTGGGTCTCAAGGTGACCATTCTAGTAACCAGAAGTCACAAGTGATGGCTGGGGACGGCCAGAGGGAGGGGGATATGGACCCTGGAGATTTACCAGACCTATACCTCCCTGATTTTTGCCAGAGGCAAAAGGGAAGACCCAGTTCTTGCTAGACAGTATGATAAGGTGGTAAAAATTGATGAGCAGATATTGAATGCACAGGGGGTGATAGTATTCCCCCATTTTGAATTATCAAATGATATCCTGTATAGGGTGAATAGGCAGACACATACAGGGGAGGTCACCAGACAGATATTGGTTCCCAAGGCGTTTGTTAAATCTGTGTTCACTCTAGCCCAGGCCTGCACAACACGTGGCCCGCAGGCCGCATACGGCCCGTCGGCACTCACTGTGCGGCCCGCGGCGGCTTCCCCGCCCTCCTCCTCCAGAGTCCGTTCTCCCTCCCCTCGCGAGCCGAGCCCCCTCTCCCTCCCCTCGCGAGCCGAGCCCCCTCTCCCTCCCCCGCGAGCCGAGCCCCCTCTCCCGCGAGCCGAGCCCCCTCTCCCTCCCCCTGCGAGCCGAGCCCACTCTCCCTCCACCCGCGAGCCGAGCCCGCTCTCCCCTTCCTCACCCCAGCCCGCTCTCAAGACTGCACGCTCTTGCAGTGCGGCACTTCCGGCGCCCGCTGCTTGCGAGCGAGCGCAGTCCCGCCGTGATCTGATGTGAGGGGAGGTGGGGAGGTGCAGGGGGTGATGTGAGGTGCAGGGGCATATGTGCAGGGGGTGGTATGTGCAGGGGGGGGTGATGTGCAGGGGGGGGGTGAGGTGCAAGGGGGGGTGAGGTGCAGGGGGGGGTGAGGTGCAGGGGGGGGTGAGGTGCAGGGGGCGGTGAGGTGAAGGGGGGGTGAGGTGAAGGGGGGGGTGAGGTGAAGGGGGGGCGATGTGAAGGGGGGGGCAATGTGAAGGGGGGGCAATGTGAAGGGGGGTGATGTGAAGGGGGGTGATGTGAAGGGGGGGTGATGTGAAGGGGGGGTGATGTGAAGGGGGGTGATGTGAAGGGGGGGTGATGTGAAGGGGGGGGGTGATGTGAAGGGGGGGTGATGTGAAGGGGGGGGTGATGTGAAGTGGGGTGATGTGAAGGGGGGGTGATGTGAAGAGGGGTGATGTGAAGGGGGGTGATGTGAAGGGGGGTGATGTCCAGAAGGTGATGTGCGGTGCAGGGGGTGAGGTGCAGGGGGGGTGATTGGAGGTGCAAGGGGGGGGGTGATTGGAGGTGCAAGGGGGGTGATTGGAGGTGCAAGGGGGTGATTGGAGGTGCAGGGGGGAGAGTGATGTGAGGTGCAGGGGGGGAGAGTGATGTGAGGTGCAGGGGGGGAGAGTGATGTGAGGTGCAGGGGGGGAGAGTGATGTGAGGTGCAGGGGGGAGAGTGATGTGAGGTGCAGGGGGGGGAGAGTGATGTGAGGTGCAGGGGGGAGAGTGATGTGAGGTGCAGGGGGGGAGAGTGATGTGAGGTGCAGGGGGGGAGAGTGATGTGAGGTGCAGGGGGGGAGAGTGATGTGAGGTGCAGGGGGGGAGAGTGATGTGAGGTGCAGGGGGGGGAGAGTGATGTGAGGTGCAGGGGGGGAGAGTTATGTGAGGTGCAGGGGGGAGAGAGTGATGTGAGGTGCAGGGGGGAGAGTGATGTGAGGTACAGGGGGGAGAGTGATGTGAGGTGCAGGGGGAGAGTGATGTGAGGTGCAGGGGGAGAATGATGTGAGGTTCAGGGGGGGTGGGATGTGTGTGGTGTGCAGAGGGGTATTGTGTGTTTGATGTGGAGGGGGAATATTATGTGTGTGGGTGAGGGGGAGATATGGGGTTATGAGAAATAGATGGGGAGTATCGCAAAGGTTGACAGTGAGGGGTTCTGGGGGAGATATGAGGATGATGATGAGGGGTGCGGGTGGAGATGTATGAGGATGATGATGAGGGGTGCTGGGGGAGATATGAGGATGATGATGAGGGGTGCTGGGGGAGATATGAGGATGATGATGAGGGGTGCTGGAGGAGATATATGAGGATGATGATGAGGGGTGCTGGAGGAGATGAGGATGATGATGAGGAGAGGTGCTGGAGGAGAGGTGCTGGAGGATAGATGATGATGATGATGATGATGATGATACCCGTGCGGCCCAAATTTTTTTTTCCTTGGAGCAGTTCGGCCCTTCTCGCTTTACGAGTTGTGCAGGCCTGCTCTAGCCCATACTGTCCCTTGGGGTGGTCACCTTGGCAGGGATAAAACATTGGACCGTATTTTGTCCCAATTCTATTGGCCAGGGATGCATAGTGATATTGCTAAGTTATGTGCGGCATGTCCGGAGTGCCAGCTAACTAGTCCAAAGGGACAAAAACCAGCCCCTCTGGTTCTTCTACCCTTGGTGTCAGTTCCTTTTGAGAGGATTGGGGTAGACTTGGTAGGACCTCTAGAACCTTCTGCGAAAGGACACAGGTTTATTCTTGTAATAGTTGACTATGCAACAAGATATCCTGAGGCATTCCCCCTGAGAACAGCAATGGCGAAGCAAGTAGCCAACAAGTTGTTGGAGCTGTTCTCACGGGTTGGACTTCCCCAGGTTATGTTGACAGACAAAGGTACAAATTTTATGGCTAAACTGATGCAGAATGTCTTAAAATTACTAGAGGTCAAGTCTGTTCGGACATCGGTCTACCATCCACAGACTGACGGGTTGGTGGAAAGATTTAACCGAACTCTAAAAGGGATGCTGAGGAAATTTGTAGATTGAGAGGAGAGCCTGGGATGAACTTCTCCCTTTTCTGCTGTTTGCAGTGCGGGAAGTTCCCCAGGCCTCCATGGGATTCTCTCCATTTGAATTTCTGTATGGCCGCCAACCCCCCGGGTATCCTAGACCTCCTAAAGGAGTCCTGGGAGGAACAGCGGTCCCCTTCTAAGAATACCCTGCAATATGTATTGGACCTTAGGAAGCACCTAGATGTGGTCGGGCATTTAGCTAGGGAGAATCTTAGATCAGCCCAGGACAGTCAGGAGAGACATTACAATCAAAATGCTCGTATGTGAGTGTTTCACCCAGGAGATCAGGTGATGTTGTTGTTACCCAGTTGTGAGAGCAAACTCCTAGCCAAATGGCAGGGCCCATTCAAAGTACTCCGCCGCACGGGTGATGTGGATTACGAGATCGCTCAACTAGGGTCCAGGAAGGGTAAACAAATTTACCATGTGAACTTGCTGAAACCCTGGAAGATGCAGCGGTCTCTATTCATCCACCCGGTGGAGGAAGAAACAGACTTGGGTTCTCAGCCCCCACGGGAGAACATCGTGGGTGACGATAAAATCCCAATGGGTAGACAGTTGTCCTCTGAACAAAAAGGGGACTTGTTAGAAATAATTACACAATTCCATGATGTTTTTTCTGATTTGCCAGGGCAAACTAATTTAATTTCACATTTGATCGAGACAGCACCTGGGGTAAAAGTACGTTCCCGTCCTTATAGGTTGCCTGAAAGTCGTAGTGCCCTGATAGTGGAGGTACAAGAAATGTTACATTTAGGAGTGATTGAGGAATCATGCAGTGACTGGTGCAGTCCACTAGTTATGGTCCCTAAACCCGATGGGAAGGTAAGATTTTGTGTGGAGCTCCGAAAGGTCAATGCGGTATCCAAGTTTGACGCATATCCGATGCCAAGGGTGGACGAGTTAATTGACGCTCTTGGTAACGCGGAATATATATCCACACTGGACTTAACAAAAAGGATACTGGCAAATACCTTTAGAGGAAAAGTCCAAGTGCAAAACAGCCTTTGCCACTCCCATGGGTTTATACCAGTTTGTGACAATGCCATTTGGACTGCATGGAGCCCCAGCCACATTTCAGAGACTCATGGATAAAGTGCTGAGACCCCATAGGGTTTATGCCACAGCCTACCTAGATTACATTGTCATTTATATTAAACACTGGCGGGCCTATCTAAATAGGCTGAAAGCGGTTCTCAAATCTCTAAGAGAGGCAGGGCTCACAGCCAACCCTAAGAAATGTGCCTTAGGTAAGGCGGAAACCAAATACTTAGGGTATGCAGTGGGAGGTGGAAAAGTAAGGCCACTAGCCGACAAGGTAGCTGCCCTGAAAGAAGTTCCGACCCCCCAAACAAAAACGCAGGTACGCGCTCTGCTGGGTTTAGCAGGATACTACCGGCGGTTCATCCCCAACTACTCGGAAGTTGCAGCCCCATTTACGGACCTCACAAAAAAGTGTGACCATACACAAGTGGTATGGTCAAGGGAGTGTCAGAGAGCCTTTGAGAACATAAAAAGGTGTCTATCAGAGAGTCCCGTCCTTAGAAGCCCAGACTTCAACAGGCCTTTTCTAGTGCAAACCGATGCATCAGAGATAGGGCTAGGGGCAGTGTTGTCACAACAGTTTTAGGGAGTGGAACATCCAATCCTTTTTCTGAGTAGGAAATTGTTCCTGAGGGAAAAAAATACTCAGTGATTGAGAAGCAGTGCCTCGCAGTAAAGTGGGTAATCGAGGCTTTGAGGCATTACCTGGAAGGAGTCCATTTTACTCTAGTGACGGACCATGCTCCATTGAAGTGGATAAATAGTATGAAGGACTCCAATCCTAGATTGACCAGGTGGTATATGGCCCTCCAACCATTCTCATTTGAGATTCATCACAGGCCTGGAAAAGAAAATGCTGACTTCATTACTAGAGATGGGGTGGATGGTCGGGCCCCAGCCACACACTAACAGGGGAGGAATGCGACAGGGTGAATGAACGTCACCAGCCATATACCTGGCAAACCTATGTTTAGGCTTGCAGTGCAGCAGTGACGAGGTTAAGTTTCAGTTGAGAAGGGCTGCTTAATTATTCTGACCCCAGCTGCATAATCGAGGTGTTTTAAAACCCCCAGGCTGTACACACATGCAGATAATGTAGGAAATTCAGCGCTCGAGCTGCAGGTGTATCATTTGTTGGAAACGTAAATTCCCTTGCAGCATGTGTGCGGAGCGTCTCCCCAGTAAGCTCCTAAAACAAGGTGACCCCCAAAAGGGGGATGCCTTGAAAAGAAAGGAAGAAAAATGCACACAATGCGCACCGGAGATTAAAATATAGTAAATTATTTATTAATAAAACAAAAAATAACCGAGGGGATCCTGTAAGGAATCCACTACTGGCTTTGACTATTGCCTTGCAGATCTGTGCAGTTGCAGGCTTCCTCTGGCAATCTATGGCACAGGTGCTGCCTCTCATTGCAGCTTCTGCCCTGTGCTACTTCATTGGAGGAATTCTCACACACCCTCCTCCTGTGATTGGATCTCCGCCCTTTATATTCTAGGCGTTGGCTCTGAACCAGCGCCGAGCATAACTATTCCTACCTCTATGTTACTGTCTCTGCCACAAACCACCCCAGGCCTCTCTCCTAGCGTTCTTACCTTCCAAGTTCCTGAGTATCCAGAGGCCTGGTCCTGGACGTCTGTGCTGAAGCGTTGTTGCCAGCACTGGCCTGCTGCTATCTCCTTGCAGTGGCCTACCCTGGACGTCTGTGCTGAAGCGTTGATGCCAGCACTGGTGACTGCTGCATTCCCTCCTAGCAGTGGCTACCCTTCCTGTCCTGTGGCCTGCTGCTATTCTCCTGCAGTGGCCTATCCTGGACGCCTGTGCTGAAGCGTTGATGCCAGCACTGGTAACTGCTGCATTCCCTCCTAGCAGTGGCTACCCTTCCTGTCCTGTGGCCTGCCGCTATTCTCCTGGTGGCCTATCCTGGACGCCTGTGCTGAAGCGTTGATGCCAGCACTGGTAACTGCTGCATTCCCTCCTAGCAGTGGCTACCCTTCCTTTCCTGCGGCCTGCTGCGATCCTCTAGCAGTGGCCTGCCTTGGACTTCTGCGCTGAAGCGTTGGTTCTTCCCGACGCTGCCCTGCGGTGAACTTCGGCCAGCCTGCTGTCTCCTCCTGCTGAGATCGGCGTCATGGGCCGAGGCCGCTCCTCGCGCAGAAGCCACCCCCGCGCTCACGCTCCTAAGCTGAAGCGGGGAAATCCTGACTACCTGTTGCCGAACTCCTGCTTCCATAACGACGATGCTGCCTTCTCCAATCCTGACCCTGCGATGTACGACTACGAACTGCGCACTCCGGATCAGTCTGCGTGGACTCAGGTCGGTGATTATATAACCCCACCTCAGCCCCGCGGTCCGGTCCCGGTTTGTGGTGAGCATCGGCGTAACAGTATGCTCGGCCCATTAAAACCGGACCGTGCCGTGGCGGGGGTTGGTAAATGTTTAACTGTACCTATGTCCCAGGCTGCGGACCAGTCCCTGTTTGAAAAACAGTATCTGTTTGAAAGACTGCCTCCACCTAATCTTGCCTGTATGTATGAAGGGTTAACCCCCGCAGAAAGACTGACTCGTAAAGAAATACTTACAAGGTCTCAGGAATGTAGAGAGGTGAAGAAGATGTTACAAGCCCAGTACTCCAAACTACTCCTTCTTATGTCTACTCCAGGTCTTGAACCTGCGGATTTTGGGGTACCAGCTCAGGCCATAGACACCACACTTAAATTATTCCTGGACTTTGACAAAAACATAAGCGAGCGTGAACCTCTACTTGCTGCCCACGCACAGACTATTCACAAACCCTTTTCTGTCAGTTCTGTTGCTAAACCTGTGGGGGTACCTCCCTCTCCTAAGAATGGTCAAACCATTTCTCTGTCGCTGCCCGCTATGGAAGAAGCTGCCACGCTCCCTAATCCTGAGTTAACCTCCCTAAATTCTGTCCCTGAGGTTATCTCGGTCTTAACCCCTGCTAGTCAGGCTTATGCGTCCCCCACTGTAAATCCCTGCAGTCCCCAGGTCAGTGTGTCTTCCCTAGCACCAGAGAATGAATCCTGTTTGCCCTCTTTTCCTAAACCAAAAATTCTAAGCTCTGTTTCCGAGGTTTTTTCTGTATTAACCCCTGCTAGTCTGCTCTGTGAGGTCCCTACTGCTAACCCTAGTATTCCGCAGTCTAATGTTAGGTCCCTAGGGCAAGAGGCAGAACCCCCTATGACCCCACTCTCGGAGACTAGCTTCTATTTCTCTGATTCTCAGGTACAGAGTAATTTAACCCTTGGGGTTTTTCCTATGTTAACCCCTGCAGGTCAGCCCTGTGAACCTTCCTTGGTAGATCCCTTTAGTTCGTCAGTCAGGGACACCTCCTTAGCCTCAGAGGATCAACCCCTTTTGTCCTCTGACTCGGCTAAAATTCTCGGGGTTATGCCCCCTGAACTTTCGGCAATAATACTGGCTCCAGTAAAAAGTACTCTGGAGCCGTTTGTTTCTCTAAACCTGTTCGCAGAATCCCTACTCCTAGGTATTTCACTCACCCCGTCTGTCACTCAGAGAGCTGAGACCCCTGCTTCTGAGCATAGACCCCTTTTCGTGGAATCTGTTGTCGTTTCTGAAGTCCCAGACACTCTTTCCCAAATACCCACTTCAGAGGCCAGTACAGTCGTGGTTGCCCCACTTGCACTGTCTGAGTTCTCCTTTTCTCAAATCCTAGGGTTTAAAGCGAACAGTACATATTATGCTCCTTTCCAAGTGACCCCTTCTTTTTGAAGGATCAGGCTTTCAAGTTTGAGACTCCCTTTATCCCTGACTTTGTAAATCTGCAGTCCCTTCTCACTGTAGTTAAATGTTCTCCAGCAGCTGCTGAGTTAAGCTTTGCCGCTGCCAAATCTTCTGTTATAGAAGCAACCTTGCCTAGCTTACTTCTGTCTGTCCTATCTGTGATGCCTATCACCTTTACTAAAATTTCTGTTTTGCAAGGTATTTCTCCTATTAAATCTGTGATACCTGCAATTCCTTTTATCAGTTCCAAAACCCCTGTCACTAAGTCTCCCATGGAGTCTGATGCCCTCACTAGGGATTCTCAGGGATCCAATTCTGTAACAAGCAAGATGTCCCTTGTGTCTGTTGGAGAGTTTACCCCAGTTTCTCTCACGGATCATGCCACAGCCTCCGGGATGATCAAAAATGACTTTAAGTCTGGGATGCCCATTCCTGCAATAATACTGTTTCACGCTGATTCGCCCACAGTATTCGGGGTATCCACTACTGACTGTATGTCTACTACCACGAACTCAGGGGTATCGCATTTGGAACTTTCCCTTTTTTCAGAAGATACCGTCTTTAAAATGGACTTATATTTCTCTGTGTCTTCCACAATACTTGGGGTACTTGCTATTGACTGTCCTGTCCCAAGACTAGGGTTACCTCTCAAAAAGGTGCCTGGAGCTACCGATGTTAAAAACCCTATGTTTAAAACAGTAACAATTTGCATTGCTTCTCCCACAGTATCATGTGAGACCTGGGTACCTGGGACCTCCACTCCGAAGCCAAGCTCTAGTTCTCTGTCTTCTTTCTCTGTGTTGGAGGCACCCAGCTTTAACCCCAAGACTTTTTTCCCTAAGGTCGATGCACCGCTTAACCGCCTGCCTTGTTTTTTGGATAAAATCTGTTTTCTCACCTTTCAAACAGACTCCTTACTCGCAGGTCTCTGTGCGGTGCCCAAAGTGCCCAATCTGTATGGCAATTGGCCTCTCCCTAAGACGAAGACACCCTTACTGGACCTCGTCGCTTTACCTGAAGCGTCCGTTCCTGTTCTCTATGGGTCCACTATGGGTATAGACATGCTTATTATGTCCTTCGCCAAGGCCACAATTTCGGATTTGATTCTCTCTAAAGATCACAAACCAAAGGAAGCGGATCCTTCTTCAACTGCCAGTACCATGAGTTGCATACACACTGCTACAGACTCTCGCAAATTGCTTGGGATAGCAACCCTGCTTGGTATCAAAAGTACCGCTGCAATAGTGTGTAGTGAACCCTCCCGCCCCATTCCCTTGCTAACCACCACCCGGAATTCCTTGGAAGCTAAAGACTCTCGCAACTTCCTCCGTGCTGATTTCACCAAAGACATTGCCTTCTCTGAAGGTCCCTCTGCCATTTTTGTCCGACAATCTGTGTCCTGTGTCCCGTACTCTTGGACTATTACTATGCACCGGACACCTGGCTACCGTCCTTCCGATGTTCCCATTCCGGAGCCCTCAGGTCCAATTGTCCATGTACCAAGAACTGCAGTACCACCGCTGTCTTTCATGGCACTCGCCAATGTACATCTGGATTGTGGACCTAATTCTCGCCGGAGACACTTCAGGAACAACTCAATGTCTCCCAGACCTATGAATGGTCCTGTTCACCCAGGCTTTTCACCCAGTGGTGGGGGTACTGTAAGGAATCCCAACAAACTATGGGCTTTCAACGCCACCTCTCGCCTAAGGAGGTTTAGGAACAATTCCATGTCCCCCAAATCTGTGATGGATCTTGTTCGTCCGGAGGTCTCACCTGAAGGGGGGGGGGGTACTGTAAGGAATCCACTACTGGCTTTGACTATTGCCTTGCAGATCTGTGCAGTTGCAGGCTTCCTCTGGCAATCTATGGCACAGGTGCTGCCTCTCATTGCAGCTTCTGCCCTGTGCTACTTCATTGGAGGAATTCTCACACACCCTCCTCCTGTGATTGGATCTCCGCCCTTTATATTCTAGGCGTTGGCTCTGAACCAGCGCCGAGCATAACTATTCCTACCTCTATGTTACTGTCTCTGCCACAAACCACCCCAGGCCTCTCTCCTAGCGTTCTTACCTTCCAAGTTCCTGAGTATCCAGAGGCCTGGTCCTGGACGTCTGTGCTGAAGCGTTGTTGCCAGCACTGGCCTGCTGCTATCTCCTTGCAGTGGCCTACCCTGGACGTCTGTGCTGAAGCGTTGATGCCAGCACTGGTGACTGCTGCATTCCCTCCTAGCAGTGGCTACCCTTCCTGTCCTGTGGCCTGCTGCTATTCTCCTGCAGTGGCCTATCCTGGACGCCTGTGCTGAAGCGTTGATGCCAGCACTGGTAACTGCTGCATTCCCTCCTAGCAGTGGCTACCCTTCCTGTCCTGTGGCCTGCCGCTATTCTCCTGGTGGCCTATCCTGGACGCCTGTGCTGAAGCGTTGATGCCAGCACTGGTAACTGCTGCATTCCCTCCTAGCAGTGGCTACCCTTCCTGTCCTGCGGCCTGCTGCTATTCTCCTGCAGTGGCCTATCCTGGACGCCTGTGCTGAAGCGTTGATGCCAGCACTGGTAACTGCTGCATTCCCTCCTAGCAGTGGCTACCCTTCCTTTCCTGCGGCCTGCTGCGATCCTCTAGCAGTGGCCTGCCTTGGACTTCTGCGCTGAAGCGTTGGTTCTTCCCGACGCTGCCCTGCGGTGAACTTCGGCCAGCCTGCTGTCTCCTCCTGCTGAGATCGGCGTCATGGGCCGAGGCCGCTCCTCGCGCAGAAGCCACCCCCGCGCTCACGCTCCTAAGCTGAAGCGGGGAAATCCTGACTACCTGTTGCCGAACTCCTGCTTCCATAACGACGATGCTGCCTTCTCCAATCCTGACCCTGCGATGTACGACTACGAACTGCGCACTCCGGATCAGTCTGCGTGGACTCAGGTCGGTGATTATATAACCCCACCTCAGCCCCGCGGTCCGGTCCCGGTTTGTGGCGAGCATCGGCGTAACAGATCCAACCCCATCTCAGTACATATGTGTCATAGATCCGGGTTCAGTTACAATGAACAAAAACCACATAAATAATCAATTATAACTAATGAAACTAAATCTATAAACATAATAAATGGTATATAAAATAATAAAAAGGAAGACAATGTTCAATAAAACGGGATAAATGAATCCTGAATAGGTTAAAAATATAGCTGAACAGCTGCCTAAGGCTGACAGGGGGAGACGGAGACTTACAATGAAGCCCAGAGCGGGTTCCGCGGCGAACGTTTTGGGGTCCGGACCACGCCACCGCCAGAGATGTTATCACCGCCCGAGCTTCCTGCAAACGCCGTCTCAGCCTGTCAGAATACGCGCAGAGTGACCTGTCGTGACCTCTACGTGTTTCGTAGACAGGACTGAAATACTGAAGAGATTACTGCTTTAAGGTCTATTTTTCAAAGTACATGTGTGATGAACTTTCTGTGTCCTGCATGCTGAAGAGAAGCTGCCTTGTTTTCTATGCTGAAGAGAAGCTATTTTGTTTTTGTGTGCTGTATATTTTTAAGGCTCAATAAAGAAGCCTTATCAAGAGAACCCGTGTGTGTGGTTGCATGTACCATGCAACACACCCATTGTGTATATACTCCCTTTTCTCCGCCTTTTGGTACCCCTGGTTCGAGCTAGCGCCCTAGTTCTTGTTTTTCCATTCATCTCCAACCAATAGGAGAGCGCATATAAGATTTACGCAGCATCGAGGTTGGTCGGGACAGAAGGTAACATCTCCTTCCTATCCCTTTCCAGCAAGAAAAGTCTGCAATTTAGGGATTTCCCTTTTCACTTATCCAGAGAACAGCGATAGAACTGGGGTCTTTATGTTTGGGATTACATTTGGGTAAAGAGAATATCTTGCAGGTTAGTTCCCTGTATCTCTCCCCTCCGAATGGACTGAGACTATTATCAATTACTGACCGGATTTTATTAATATTACATCTGGCTATCACCGTGGGATATATTTACATTCAATTCCCTTCTCCAACAGGAGTTAGAAAATGTTTTATTCAGTTTCCATCACTGGTGGTATTTGGAATTCTGACCATTTAGTCGTTTTTTAATGGTTTGTTTTATCTTGTATCAGGTTAATTGAAAATTGGACCAAATACTGAAGAATTTACAATTCATGTGATCCCAGACACACTGTATCAGAGAGGGTTGGGGAGCCTCAGAATATCATAACATAATTATAGAGTTCCTTAATCAAAAAAATTTACACAACACTGGTATTACAATAGCTGCTGTGTGTCAGTGTTACAGTGTCTGTGTGTTACAATAGCTGTGTATGTCAGTGTTAGTGTGTAAGTGTATTACAATAGCTGTGTGTGTCAGTGTTACAGTGTGTGCCTGTGTATTACAATAGCTGTGTATGTCAGTGTTACAGTGTGACTGTGTATTACAATAGCTGTGTGTCAGTGTTACAGTGTGCCTGTGTATTACAATAGCTGCTGTATGTCAGTGTTACAGTGTGTGCCTGTGTATTACAATAGCTGTGTATGTCAGTGTTACAGTGTGTGTCTGTATTACAATAGCTGTGTATGTCAGTGTTACAGCGTGTGCCTGTGTATTACAATAGCTGCTGTATGACATGGTTACAGTGTGTCTGTGTATTACAATAGCTGTGTATGTCAGTGTTACAGTGTGTGCCTGTGTATTACAATAGCTGTGTATGTCAGTGTTACAGTGTCTGTGTATTACAATAGCTGTGTATGTCAGTGTTACAGTGTGTGCCTGTGTATTACAATAGCTGTGTCAGTGTTACAGTGTGTCTGTGTATTACAATAGCTGTGTGTGTCAGTGTGCCTGTGTATTACAATAGCTGTATGTCAGTGTTACAGTGTGCCTGTGTATTACAATAGCTGTGTGTGTCAGTGTGCCTGTGTATTACAATAGCTGTATGTCAGTGTTACAGTGTGCCTGTGTATTACAATAGCTGTGTGTGTCAGTGTTACAGTGTGTGCCTGTGTATTACAATAGCTGTGTATGTCAGTGTTACAGTGTGTGTCTGTGTATTACAATAGCTGTGTATGTCAGTGTTACAGTGTGTGTCTGTGTATTACAATAGCTGTGTGTGTCAGTGTTACAGTGTGTGTCTGTGTATTACAATAGCTGTGTATGTCAGTGTTACAGTGTGTGTCTGTGTATTATAATAGCTGTGTGTATATATAATGTGAATGATGACAGAGAAGATCAAATCATTACCTTGCTGCAGCATGTGTGGGGGGATGTTGGTTACTAAATCTCTGCGCTGATTCGCTTACCCTTTCCTTTAACGCAATGGATTCTGGGACCTGTAGTTTATCTGTACATATTATTTATTGGAAGGACAGAACTACAGCTCCCAGAAGCACCTTTGGCAGGAAGTGAGTGATCACGTGACCAGCAGCAGCCAATCACTGTGTAGCTGTAGAGGAGGCGGTGATGATGATAGAGATGGAGGGCGAGGTGGGAGAGGAGGGAGAGGAGGGACCTCTGGCTGCAGTAACATGATCTTCATATCATATATAATATATCATCATACAGATTTATATCAGTGATTATGAGATAAAATAATAATATAAAGTGAAACATTTAAACTAAATAAACCCCAATATAACGAGTCTCTCTCTAATGACAGATATTAGTCACATCCATAAGCAGTTTCTCATCCATATTCCCAGTAACTCTCTCTCAGGGATAAATAAAGCCTGGGATCCTTGCAGCGGTTGATGAGCCTTGTGAATAAGGAGATGGGACTTTGTCTCAGAGCTGATAGCACAGAATAGTTATAATAATCAGGATCAAAAGAGACATTGCAATAGGAATTCTAGTAGTTTAACGCCTCAGATTCATTTAACGGGTTAAAAAAAAGTTTTCCTTTCAGAAAAGGGGTTAATTTCCCCCCAAATTCTGCATCACATACACAGCTCCTTTTCTCACCTTCAGGGCGCTACCCACCAATGTCCCCCCTATATCCCCTCTCTGCCCCCCGCTCCTCTCCTGCGCTCTGCGCTGTACTATAGTGCGGCGCAGGATCGCTCACACCCCGTTATAGAGATATAATAACGCCCTCATTTCCCCTCCTGGCCGGGGGAGTCTCACCCTTCCTGCATCATTAGCAGAGGCCGGGGCTTTATCATTTGGGATGAGGGTGGGGTATCTTTATTGCATGGGGAGGTCTGTGTGATCAAGTGGGGGGTCAGTGTGGCCATGAGATAGGGGTCAGTTTTTACACGAGGGAGGTGGGACAAATGATTTTATTTCCTAGACTGGTGTATCTCGAGATGAACCGCGTTACTTTCAGCTCCGGGATCCCCCTGCTCCCAGAGATACCTCTAAAGCTGCTGCCAGTATCTGAGATCAGTTTAAAGGGCCAGCGTCACATGGGCCAATGGGAAGCTGCAATAAATAATGGCAAGATTTCGCTCAAACCTAAAATCACAAAGTGTATTTAAACCTGGTGCATGGGGAAATTATACATATGAGAAGCACAGAGAAAGTGACAAAGTCACAACAGTCCACTTTACGTTGCACTTAAGGAAAAACAGGATATACAAGGAAAAACATAAGGATATAATATCCACTAAGAGAACCAATAAGTTCCAAATACATAATAATATATTGTCCAAAGGAAGGGCTAAATAGTCCTGCTCAAGCTGACTCTTATAACCAGAAATGGCAAAGGTGTCTACGGCTAAAATAAAAAACAATAAATTTTTAATAATATCAAATTGTAACGCCGAAAGACAAATGACAAATAATGCAACATATGTGTCTAAACATGAAATAAACCCCCAATAGGGGAGCAGGTGGGAGAATAGATAGTGGTAGGAGGCGCTTGGTGCAAATACAGGGAAATATATGCAAAAAGAGTAATTGCAGTGTATGATTGCACTTCCCCAATTGTAACCACCAGGCAGCGTATTATGAGGGTAGGGTCTAGATTTTAAAGTATTGTATAGCACGGATACAGTAGGCAATACTATACAATATGGGATATTAACATATATCTCCAAGTGGTATAAAGTAACTGGTAAGTAACAAAATAGTTAAATCATAAGGAACCACAATTAGAGACTATTGTATCCCGTGGACTACCTGGCGTACCAGAAGAAAATTGTAACACAATAGGCTGTCCAAGTATAAACCACAAAGAGAAAAGCCTCTGTCACGGTAGATCAGGTCTTACCAACAAATTAATACCGGGATTCTGGACTGAGCAATTCAAAAAAAATAATTGTCATTTATTTCTTTTTAAGACAAACACACAATACTTCACAATTACAGTCAATAAACACTTACTGTGATGGGGAAACAAAATAAAATGTCCACGGTACGAAACAAAGTCTCTGGGCACCCCTGCACGTATGCAAGTGGGTGCGCGATGTGAGCAGTGCGACAGTCCTTGGCTAGGGGCGCAACTTGCTAGCCCTATATCTCCGCCAAAAGGAATTCTTTTATATAGTCCTTACAGGATTCGTTCGGGAATCCTTAGCTCAAACGAATTCTGGAAGAGAGGTACGGTCCTTGGTTATGATGTAGTTAACCTCTCACACTCTGGAACCGCTAACGCTGTAGCTTGGATGTATCTTGGTAAAGCTGAAATGAATCTAGCTGGGACTGGGCTGCAGGCATTTTTATAGGGTTAAGGGTCCTATACCTAACATACACACCCAATCCTCTCATGGGAATAACTTTTCCCACCTATCCCAGACTTTCCAGGAGTTCGTAGAACGGGCAGAAGTTGATTCCCGGTCTGCTAAGAGCATGTGTGGATCCCACACCTGAGATGCTTAGCAAACCAGGTCCAACCCCTTACCTGGCCATAGTAAATCTGGAGTTTGGCTACCAAGTGTGAAGTGCCCATACTTTGCACCGGTATCTGAAACTTACAAATATCCCGGCCACCCTAACACCTCAGGTTTCTGAGGCTTTTCAACTCCGGACTTCTCTTGACACTGGGGCACCATCTTAGCAGGGTGCTCTTTGAAGTATGGAGGTGAAAAATCCCTCGGCTCATTCATCCATAACATATGGGCATGTTAATGGATTCATTGCCGGACCGGCAGGAAAGGGTTTCCTGCCTTTGCATTTAAAACTATGCATTTGCATTTGAGAAAGGCCCTTGAGGCCGAAACGTCATAAATCTTTGGCTCACAAATAAATTTTCTAAGCAGAAATCCATTGTGCCCTGGTTTTTTCCTTTCTATCAGATATTGGAGTACCTCACAAAGATTCCTGAACCAGGAGCACCGGTATTTCTATTTGTATTTGGGGAGTGCAGAATTACTCTACAATTTGTTTGCATTTAAAACACCATTGAAATACAGTATTTTTATAAATGTGTGTTCTGCATGGTTGCAATACATTTTAACCACTTCTGTCCCAACATGGTTTAGGGTTAACCAGAAGGGCATAATACCTTTATTATTGGCCTGGTTAACCCTCTCACCGCCACACCAGTAACTTTTGCAGGCTTTACAGTAGCCACGAAATACAGTAACCCTTATAACAATTTATACATATAAAAATATCCCGTTTGGTTACTCCAAGAGGGCTGGAAATTGCCATGCACTCCTGCCGGAGGGGTGACTGTCTGGTAGCTGAATTTCAGCCCTCCAGGTATCACCGAACCGGAGAAAGCATAATTGGGTTTTAAACATCATGTTATACAAATCAAATTTCTCCGCCATTGGAGTCAATAGCTGCAACCACATTTTATACAGTTAACTACACTCCATTCGTTCAGTTAGTCTGAGAGGGCTGGAAACTGCCATGCAATCATGCCGGAGGCATGGCTACCCAGTGGCCAAAATCCAGCCTTCTAGCTATCACTGAACCGGAGATAGGAATATCAGGTTTTAGGCATTTTTGAAACCTAGCGGCTTTCTTCCGCCATTCTGGTCAATGGTGGCGAACCTCGTGGCGGGCGCAACACTTCCTCGTGGCCATGTCCCGTCGGAACCCGGTTGGGGTCGAGTGAGGGGGTCCACACGAGCTAGGGGCAGAAAGAATTTCATCGGTAGCTGCCCTAGAATTAAAGTTACATATTTTAATAGGTTTTGAACTTGACCGCGACCGAGTTCCCACAGCAATTTAGTGATCAAAAGCTCTTTCAATGAAACAGTAGCGGTACTCGGATACTGCGGTTTGGCAGTCAGCCAACCCAGTTATAATGTATCCCCTCGTTCTTGGAAAGCGGACTCTAGGTATTTCCTATTGAAATGCATTGCTCCATTCATTTCAATGGGGAAGCTCCGCTCATCCTCTCGGGCCCCATCTGCTGGTCTTTCTAGGTATAGGGCCAAAAACCTCTCAATCTCCATTGATTCATATGGAGCTCCAATGGTGACCTATGGGACAGTGCCGGCAAATGGTGGGTGAAAAGGCGGGAAGGGGAACAAAGGGCCATAAACATTCAAACACAGTTAACTCTTTCCCTCCCGACCTGATCCCAGTGTAGGTGCTTGGTGTAAACACAGTATGAGCAGGAACACATGTAACCAGGGAAATACATTCAAACCAAAGGGGAATACATATTGTACTGAGGCCAGGGAATATAGACACAGTTAACCATGATTACAGTTAACCCCTTGCCTCCCACACAATGGTATTGGTGGCCAGCTGGGGGGTAACCCCTTTATTACCGGGCTAGCCCCCCTCCATCGTTACAAACGGTCTGCACCAAAAACGTTTTGGTGTAGTCTGGTGCAGCTAGGATAGGGGCACTGGCCAGTGCAGTCTTCAGTGCCTGGAAGGAGACTTGTGGCGTGTCCCCTCCTCACACCCCGGTGGCTGCGATCACCGCTACCTCGGCTTCTCCCCCTCCGGCGCGCATGGCTGCACCCGCCATTGCCTCCGCCTCTTCCCCGATTCCCGGCTCCCTCCTGGGTCGCGCGCGCCAGCCCGTCAGCATTACAGGGTGCACGCATCATATGCGCTCCTTCCCACAGCCAGCTCCGCCCCCGGCTATCAAGGGACGCCACGCCACGCTTCTGAGCGACGCTTCCGGCTCTGATTCTCTCCCTGCCTTGCTCCTATCCCGGTCCTCCCTGCAGACGCACCTCCACTCCTCCCTTTCCCATATTTATGCCTGCTGGGTATTTAACTCCTGCCTCCACGGTCAGTCAATGCTCAGCATAATCCTCTGTAGCTCCGTGCTGTCTGGTTTTGTGCTTGGCTCTCTCTTGTGTTTTCAAGTCTCCTCGTTCCTGACCTGGCCTGTCTACGTACCGTTTCTGGATCTCGACCTCTGGCTTACGGACTCAACTACGCTTAACTCTCTTCTCCTCTGACTCTGCAAATGGACACTCAACTATGCTTACTTCTCTTCTCCTCGGACTTGGCAAACGGACACCCACTACGCGGCTCTCTCTACTCTCACACCATTGGACTACGCTTCCCTCTGTAACCCAGGATCCGGCAGATACCCGACTAACCTTTCTCTACAGCCCAAGACCCGGCTATGCTCAATACCACACTCCGGGCATGCCCCCGCTGCTGTGGGTGTGTGGGTTCTCCCAGCTCCACCTCAGTACCGGGGTCTTGTCAGGTTTGCAGGTAGCACGAGAGTTACACTCCCTCCCCAAGTCCTTGCAGCTCCGGAGCTGGATCGACCTCCTGCACTCCGGGCTGATTGGTGTACGCTGCCAAAGCACCCATGGGGCCAGGCCCTCCATTGGAGCCATTCTGGATTTATGATTCTCCAAGTCCTCCACCAGTTGCGGCTTTGACCGACCGTCCGTCGGCAATCCATAGCCCTCACATCTCTCCACGATCCGAGCTCGGTCCCAGGATCGGAACCTTCCTGAGTGGTTACTCATGGTATGATGTTAGCACAGGGGTATGGACAAAGGGCAAGGTGTAATATCTCGTGCTCTTGTGAAGCGTGTGTAAGTTACCACTTGTCTGGAGAGCTCGCAATCTATGAGTTTCCCCACTATGTTATAGAATCCCGCAGGAGACTATACCATAGGCTCAGTCAGCATCCCACTGCTGCCACTGTTAATATATAAGCCTGTCACGGTTGACCATGTCTTACCAAAATATTAATACCGAGATTCTGGACTGAGCAATACAAGGTGGGTGAAATTAATTGTAATTTATTTCCTTTTAAGACAAAAACACAATACTTCACAATTACAGTCAATAAACACTTACTGGGATGGGGAAATGAAATCAAATGTCCACGGAACAAAACAAAGTCTCTGGGCACCCCTGCACGCATGCAAGTGGGTGCGCGATGTGAGCCGTGCGACAGTCCTTGGCTAGGGGCGCAAATTGCCAGGCCTATATCTCCGCCAAAAGGAATTCTTTCATATAGTCCTTACAGGATTCGTTCGGGAATCCTTAGCTCAAACGAATTCTGGAAGAGGGTTACGATCCTTGGTTACGATGTAGTTAACCAATCACACTCCGGAACCGCTGACGCTGTAGCTTGGATGTATCTTGGTAATGCTGAGATGAATCTAGCTGTGACAGGGCTGCAGGCATTTTTATAGGGTTAAGGGTCCTATACCTAACATACACACCCAATCCTCTCGTGCGAATAACTTTTCTCACCTATCCCAGACTTGCTAGGAGTTCGTAGAACGGGCAGAAATTGCTTCCCGGTCTGCTAAGAGCATACGTGTATCTCACACCTGAGCTGCTTAGCATACCGGGCCCAACCCCTTACCTGGCGACAGTAAGTCTGGGGTTTGGCTACCAAGTGTGAAGTGCCCCTACTTTGCACCGGTATCTGATACTTACAAATATCCAGGCCACCCTAACACCTCGGGTATCTGAGGCTTTTCAACTCCGGACTTCTTTAGACACTGAGGCACCAACTTAGCAGGGTGCTCTTTGAAGTACGGAGATGAAATATCCCTCAGCTCATTCATCCATAACATATGGGCATGTTAATGGATTCATTGTCGGACCGGCAGGAAAGGGTTTCCTGCCTTTGCATTTAAAACACCACTGAAATACAGTATTTTTATAAATGTATGTTATGCATATGTAACAAAAATAAAACTCATATGTAGGTTCATGGTACATGTGTAACTAACTGCACTCCAATAATTAGAGTGCTAGCTCTTTCCTAGTGCAAGTTATCCACTTAATTGAATGGGGTCTGTGATGTGGGTTGCGGTTTGACCTATAATTGGTCTGGGTTACAAGCCGGCATACAGTGTATCCGTGCTGGCTTTGATCGGTAACTGCAGATACACGCCAACAAGGGGATAACGAGACCGCTGGATACATTTTGACAAGACAGCACTTCAGCTAGCCCGCAAACCACTTATCCAATTGACTTTGCGGTTTAGAGGTCTACGGTTTCGAAAGTGAGACCCATCTTCAAAGCAGCCACTTATTCACAGTCACGCTTCTTCACTTAGCGCTTGGTTCAGCGCTAGAAGCTCCCCCTTCTCTCACAAATACAGTTGGCATATTTTCATTCATTCATTTAACTGCAGCTAGCTTCAGAGCTGCAAGACAGGGACAAAAAAGGTAGTGTAGGTGAAAACATAGGATGATGGTTGCAATACATTTTAACCCCTTCTGTCCCAACACGGTTTAGGGTTAACCAGCCGGGCATAATACCTTTATTATTGGCCTAGTTAACCCTCTCATCACCACAGCCTCGTATACAACCATGCTCCTGTAGTATAGTAAGACCGCTACCACATTCACTGCCGAACTCCACAGCTGAACCCGCTCATGGACGCTATCAGACTGACATCATAATACCCCAATGCGCATTTCGTGTGATCCGTCACACTTCTTCAGGGGGGAGGAGCTGCATAGAGAGGCTATCTATGTCTGTAATATACCCGTAGGTGAGGGAAGGGTGGGATCAGAGTAACCAATCAGTTTGATCACCATGGTGATATAATCATCATACGGCCAGCATAGTTGCAAGGTCAATGCAATCATGACAAGTTATTATTGATAGGAGGTACAAATGACATACAAATATTTACAAATATATACATATATATACTGTAACACTCGTGCTGCCCCCAAACCTGACAAGACCCCGGTACTGGGTGGGAAAGGGGAACACCACACACCCACAGCAGCGGTGGCGTGCCCGGAGTGTGGTATTGAGTGTAGCCAGGACTTGGGCTGAAGAGAAGGGATAGCCAGGTACTTGCCGGATCCTGGGTTGTAGAAGGTACCGTAGTCAAGTCCGTAAGCCAATGGTCTGGCAGTAGAGAGAGCCGCGTAGTGAGTATCCATTAGCCAAGTCCAAGGATTAGAGAAGAAGTGTAGTCGAGTCTGTAAGCCAATGTCGAGATCCAGAGAAGGTACACTGACAGACCAGGTCAGGAACGAGGTAACGAGGTAACTGGAATACAAGAGAAAGGGCCAAGCACAAGACCAGACAGCACAAGGCTACAGAGGATTATGCTGAGCACTGACTGAACGTGCGGACCGGAACTAAGTACAGTGCAAAAGGCCAATGGGAGAGGAGGAGAAGCACCTCACTAGAACATTTAAAAACTTTAACCCACAACAGTTTCTGGATGACCTTAACAACTGCCCACAGATTCGATTTAATTCCCGACCCCGATTCTGCGCTCGACTATTTCCAATCCGAGTTCTTAAAACTCTGCGATACCCATGCTCCACTACGCAAAATAAGGGTACGGGGGGCCCACCTTCCATGGGTTACAACTGACCTTATTGCACTCTACCAGTTCAGGGATGCCTTGTGGAAAAGCTACAAAGTAACTGGCACTACCAAGGATCTCAATCACTACAGATGCATGCGGAACATGTGCACAAGGCAAACAAGGCATGCAAAAGTACAATATTACTCTGACAATCTCCACCAAAATACATCAAACCCAGCTAACTTCTGGAAGGTTATCAACAATATATTCCAGCCTCCTAACCATCAACAACCAAGTAATATCACTAAGGGGGATATTACTCTGACAAACCCCACTGACATTGCAAATGCATTCAATGATTACTTTGTGGGGTGTGCCACTAACTTATTAGCGAAACGCAGCACAAACCCCAAACATGAATCTCATCCTGGGAGTATCCCTACAGTCCCACCCCCTCCCAACACTGCCCACAATTTTCAATTTAGCCCAGTATCTGAAGAGGAGATTACACAAGCGCTCCTCAAACTAAAACTAAGCAGCCAATGTGGACCCGACTTACTACAATCTAGGTTCCTACGACTTGGTGCCCCAGCCATTGCCAAACCAATTGCGTCCATAGTCAACTCTATCCTGTCTGCAAGCCATATCCCTAAGACCTGGGAAACTGCCAGAGTTGTCCCAATCTTCAAAAGTGGGGACAAAAACACTGTCTCAAACTACAGGCCAATCTCACTTCTCCCAATTTTATCCAAAGTGATGGAAAAATGTGTCCACTGCCAATTAAGCGATTTCTACACCAAGACAAATTTTCCTAGCCAATTCCAGTCTGGGTTTCGTCCCAAACACTCCACCGTAACTACCCTGCTAAAAGTTTGCAATGAAATCCAGTGTGGAATGGAACGGGGACAACTCACTGGTGCAGTATTCCTAGATTTTGCAAAGGCTTTTGACACAGTTGATCATGTTATCCTGCTTAACAAACTCCAGAGCTCTGGAATAGGGAAACATGCTTTAAACTGGTTTCAGTCCTACCTATCAGGAAGATCCCAACATGTGTCCATCTCAGGCTCTAACTCCAACCCCCTGGATATCACCTGTGGTGTCCCGCAAGGCTCTGTTCTGGGACCCCTACTCTTCTCAGTGTTCATTAATGATCTTCCCACAGCTTGTAAGGAAGCCTCAATACACATGTACAGTATGCAGATGACACAATCCTATATGCACACAGCCATAGCCTCTCTGACCTTCAACACATACTTCAGTCTGACTTTTTGAGACTCGAAAACTGGATTTTCCACAACAAACTGTTTTTAAACACTGACAAGACTGTAACAATGGTATTTGGGACCAAGACTAAATTTGTAAAGCTTCCAGTGACTGAGCTCCTGATTAGAACCAACGCTAACACCACCCTAACACCTGTCACTAGTTTTAAATACCTGGGCTTATGGTTTGACTCCCACTTAACATTCGGGATGCACATTGATACCCTGACAACCAAGACCTATGCCAAACTAGTGGTACTTTACAGGAACAAATCCTCCCTAAGTCTCCTGGTCAGAAAGCATATCGCACAGCAGATGCTAATGCCAATTATTGACTATGGAGACATAGTATATGGCTCGGCTCCTCAAACCCACCTTAGCAAACTTGACACCCTCTACAATTCAATTTGTCGTTTTGTTCTCCAATGCAACTACAACACACATCACTGCGAAATGCTCAAAGAACTAGATTGGTCATCACTAGAGTCTAGGCGCAAAGTTCACCTTTCTTGTCTCACCCTCAAATACTTTCTGGGCAAGCTACCCAGCTACCTGAACAAGCTCCTCACCCCTACCACATGCAGCACTTATCACCTGAGATCAGAATCCAAAAGACTATTCATGGTCCCAAGACTCAACAAAGTATCCGGACGTTCCTCCTTCTCCTTCCGTGCACCCCAAAACTGGAACAACCTACCAGAGACTCTCATATCCACCACCAGCTTAAGTTCTTTCAAATCTAAGGCTGTCTCACACTTTAATCTGGTCGGTAACTGTTTCATACGCTCATAATATATATTTTCTTTAACTGTGCACGCAATGTCTTGTAAATAATGTATACCTTGTTCATTTATGTAACTGAACTTGTAACCATGTATTATTTGTTTTACTCTGTGCCCAGGACATACTTGAAAACGAGAGGTAACTCTCAATGTATTACTTCCTGGTAAAATATTTTATAAATAAATAAATAAATACGTGTACCTCTCTAACCCCTGAACTTGGCTCCACGGATACCGACTACGCAGCTCTCTCTCATCCCAGACCTCAGCTTACGGACTTCCACAATTCTACCTTCTCCTATCCAGGACCCGGCAAGTATACCAACTAACCCTCTATCTCCAGCCCAGACCCGGCAACGTTACAAACCACCCTCCAGGCACGAGGAGGGGAGAAACAAGGACATTGGAGCACAGCAAAAAGACAGGCTGGCGGCAGTGACTGCGTGCAAAAGCTTTATTCCGGCAACATTGCCATTAAAAACAGGACAGGTTCTCTGACGCGTTTCGTCTAAGAGACTTTTTCAAAGAGTGCTATACTGCAGCCAGGGGTGTTCCCTAAATACCCACAGACACCCACGTGATCAATTAGAAATCCCCGCCCCTGGCCGGTAATTTACAGGCCACTGGATAATTATGTAAATTAGAAGGGTGCTGCCCATCAAATCCAATGGAGGGGAGTTTTAACCATATGGTTCCTGAGTACATTTTGGGAAACTAATACTGTAAGGGTAGCAGGTCTATCCTCTGGCTGCCATAGCAAACTGATATGTGGAGAACATAACATGACATTTAATCTTATTTAAAATATATACATATTAATATACATTAATAGGTAATGCATCATCTGATAATATTAAGCATATTTAGAATGACCATTTAGCTTGCAAGAGATTATCCTAGAGAGCTAGATGTACTTAATTCACCTATTATGCATAAAAATAATACAAAACAAAAAACATGTTTAGGACTTGTCACAAATCTAAACATTAAAAAATAAAATAAGAACAGCCACACAGAGAAAATAAATAAATTGTCACATCATCCTAGATGAAAGTTCAGGCATCAGACAATGATGGATACATAGAAGACTGACACTGTTGCATTCTATTCTGCATTCTATTATGTATCGTAACAACAGACCACCTAATAATTTTGGGCATAACCACATATTATTGTGATACAGAAAATTATATTAGTACAGCCAAGGTTATAACAATAATTTAGCCTATAAAAACAATAAAGGCAAGAAAGCAAAAGAGCAGTAGAACAACGGCAGAGAAATATCATAAGTACCGGTCTTATATTCAAACACCTAATATATAATTTTCCGTTTTTTGTTTCAATATTTCAGATTTTAGTATTTTAGTATTTTAATAGACCCTAGGTGCTTCAACCAGGGAACAAACAGTTCATCAGCCCATATATACATATATCTCTCTCTATTCAGCAAACAGTTGACTGTGATACACAGGGCTAGCAGTCTATAAAAAATGGGACAGCTCCCAGTCCACATTTAGACCTTGTGGGTGGAGACTGTCCGTACAAAATATCCATGACATCTCTTTTTGGTTCAATATCTTAAGTCTATTACCACCCCTTATCATATTAGGGACATGTTCAAGTCCCAAAAAGGAAAAGCCATGTAGGCCACCTTGTCGACAGGAGGAAAAGT
This sequence comes from Ascaphus truei, assembly GCF_040206685.1. Lineage (NCBI taxonomy): Eukaryota > Metazoa > Chordata > Amphibia > Anura > Ascaphidae > Ascaphus > Ascaphus truei. Next base: position 43,222,281 of record NC_134495.1, read on the forward strand.
GTCGAGAGACCGGGTGCAACAAGTCCTTTTTCTTAATTAGCCGTACATGTTCCTGTATTCTCGTTTTTAGCGCTCTAATTGTACGGCCAATATAGGTCTTGTTGCATCCGCATTTGATCATGTATACTACATGACTACTGTTGCAGTTGATAAACATATGTATGGGTTTTTTAATCTTTGGTTTTAGACAATCAATTACCTTAGTTGGTCTAGCATACTGGCACACATTACACCGTCCACATGGGAAGAACCCTTTAGGTATATTACTAATTTTTTCCACACTTTGGGATGAAAAGAGACTGGGTGACAAATAAGATGATAAAGGTTTTGCTCTATGAAAGACCAATTTGGGCCTTTCCTTTGTGATGTTTCCTAGGTCACAGTCTAGTGTAAGTGTTTCCCAGTGTCTGGCTATAATGGACCTGATGTCGTTTGATTGACGGCTCTGTCTGGTGATAAACAGGGGTACATTTTGGATGCGATCTCCCTTATTCCCTTTTGTTTTTGACAGAAGCTCCTCCCTTGACATTGCTTTAACTATTGTAAATGTTTTCACTAGATCCTCTTCAGGATACCCTCTGTCCTTGAATCTGTTAATCATTAGATTTGCCTGGTTGATGAAATTTTCATCGGTTGAACACAACCTTCTGAGGCGCATAAGTTGCCCCTTTGGTATACCTTTCTTGAGGGGCAATGGGTGATTACTATTCGCCATAAGGTAAGTGTTCCTGGAGTTGGGCTTCCTGTACACGTCAGTCTGAATCTCTCCCATTAAATCAACATAAATAAGGATATCCAAAAAGTATATTTGATTACTACTGTGCTCATGTGTAAAGTGTAGGTTATAATTATTAGAATTTAAAGACTGGATAAAAAGCTCCAGAGTGTGAGTGTCACCCTCCCAAATCAAAAACAGATCGTCGATATAGCGGCGATAAAACAAAATGTGTTTCCTAAATAAATTTAAATCGCTATAAATAAATAGTGATTCCCAAAACCCCATGAAAAGATTTGCATAAGAGGGTGCAAAAGACGTACCCATTGCAGTGCCAGTGAGTTGCAAATAAAATTGTGAATCATAACTAAAGTAGTTTTGCGTGAGCAAAAATGTGATAGATTCAATTAGAAAAATACAAAGTGCAGGGGAGAGATCAGATTTGTTAAGAAAGTGCTGTACAGCCTCTATGCCCTGCCTGTGGTCTATGATGGAGTACAATGACTTCACATCCATAGTCACCCAGACACAGTTGGTAGTCCAATTTATTGTTTGTAAGTCTTCAATTAAATGTCTGGAATCTTTAGTGTAAGAGGGCAGACTGAGCACCAGAGGCTGTAGAAAAAAATCAACATAACGTGATAAAGCATCTCCCAAAGAACCAATACCTGACACAATTGGCCTACCTGGAGGTTGCGTCAGGGTTTTATGGATCTTTGGGAGATGATAAAAAATAGGTATAATTGGGTCTGGTGTGTACAGGAAGCCCAGCTCTTTAGGATCCAAAATATAGAGGACTTCACCCAATTCCAGGTGTGACCTAAGCTGGACGAGGTATCTTTGAGTAGGGTCTGAGGGAAGTTTTTTATATGTAACAACGTCTCCTAGCTGTCTGAGAGCTTCCTTGTTATAATCTTCCGAGGACTGAACAACAATTGCTCCTCCCTTGTCTGCTTTTTTAATGACAAGGGATTTATCTTTTTGTAAATTAATTAGCTCTTGTCGTTCAGTCCTCGAGAGATTATCCCCTTTGGGGTGACCAATCGTGATCCCCTCTGCCAATATTCTAAGGTCCCTCTCAACAAGTTTCTCAAATGTAGAGATAAAGGGACCCTTAGAGTTGTTGGCGCAGAAGATTGACTTTCTTTTAAAATTTGTATGTTCGTGTTGGAAGAAATCCATAGAAAGTTCATATGGGGATGAATTACCCGTTTGGTCACCAAGGAGACCCTCCAAATCTGCAACTGCACAGTGCTCCCTGTAAGAAAGAATTTCTCTGTTAGTATCATATACATTTAAATCAACATTTGCAACAGAGTCCATGGTCTCTCCTGATTCATTTGGTGAACTCTTGTGTGCTGAAAAGAACTTGGTTAGTGCCAGCTTACGAGTGAAACACTGCAAGTCTATGATGGTACTGAAGAGGTCAAAGTTACTTAGCGGAGCAAAATTAAGCCCTTTATTCAGGAGTTTTAATTGGTCAATGGTTAGTGACACGTTCGAGATATTAATGACATTGTCCTCCGCTAGTGATACTTTTTTCTCTTCGTGGCCCCTCTTTGGGCTTCCCCTCTTCCTTTTGGACCTCCGCGTCCTAAAAAAGCGGGTACAAAGGAGGAGGTGGATGGTCTTGCATCATCTTCACCGGTATATGTGGTGTGGCTCAATCTATCGGAGGTAGTGGACTCGCGAAGTACCCCACCTGTGTTTTTCTTCTTCCAGGGATCATCGTATTTCTCTTTTTCAAATGTAATTGAGGTAGGTCTATTTTCCCCCTCTGAAAGATCTGAGTCTGCACTAGACGCTTCAGCATATTTATTTCTGAGTATAGATTTTTTAGGGGTTGGTTGGTTGGTTGGCACCCTTGTTCTGATTGGATCTATGTTGGGGTGATTTAGATCTACCTCTAAATCTATTTGTGTTAGGTTTTGGGGGTAGTTCCCAAAAATATACTTGATGTTTAAGATAATCTTGCTTGTCCCTTTCAAACTTGGATTGTTTCTTTTCCAAGATCGTATTCTCTACCTCGTCTATATTCTGGGACAGGATCAGGTCATTATTAGAGAAATGTTCCATTTTGTTAAATGATTTTAATTTTGTTTTCAAATCCAAAATGTCCTTCTCTAAAGCAGATCTCTCTTCCTTTTTATGAGTAATAATTAGTCCCATGAGTTTAAAGGAACACTCATCTAAGGCCATCCTCCATTTATTTTCAAATTCTTTGTTGATAAATCCAAAGGTGGGAGATTTTTTAATACGTAACCCCCTTGGAATTCTGTTAACTCTCACATAGTTATCCAAGGAGGTTATGTCCCACCATAACCGGATATTGAGTGATAGTAATTGTTCTAACTTTTGAAAATAGGTCACCAGGTCAGATGATTCCTCACAAAACACTTTACCAGTTTCATCAAAGACATGTGCAGCTTTTCTGCTTCTTTTGGTGTGGTCGCTGCATCTAAATACAAATGTATCTGCGCCATCCTCTTGAACACAATCCTCAAATGTGTCATCCATAATTAAGGCATAAGTTACACAAGTCTCTGTGTGACAGTCTTAAAAAAGATCTCCAAATACTCAGCAACTGTATAAACTTAGATCATTAAAAATTGAGTTTCAATTATTATGCACAAAAAAGCCACAAGCCAGCCTGTAAGAGGTTAAAATGTCTTTGTCATAAACCACTGGATACAATACAAATAAGTCCTTACCGAATACAGCAATGAGCTACCACAATGCTAGAGACATAGGTAGATAAGGGAATAAACCCCTAATGTGGTGCTTCAAATTGGTGTCGGTATTGAGGACTGTTTAATCCTCAGTGTAGCAGTGGTATGGCAGATTTGCCAATGTTTGTGGTAATAGAGGAGAGCAGCGGAGTGTGTACCCCTAGATAGGAAATAATAACTTCTTTTGGGCACAATAAGGCACAATCTGGATCGCCGTGTAGGAAAAGTGATCTCTAACCTGACCGGAGTGCTTCTCCCATCCGGCGGTTCCTTCTGTGGCGGATCACGTGTTCCCGGCGGGTCCTCGAGCAGGGAGTGCAAGGACTCGTGTAGCTGGCTCGTGTGGTGCCTGTTGGCTGTCCGTTCCAGAGGAGGGGGCCTCACCGCTGCTCTCCTGGAGCGTGCATCCGTCCCAGAGCAGGTAGGTAAGAGGAGGGGAGAAACAAGGACATTGGAGCACAGCAAAAAGACAGGCTGGCGGCAGTGACTGCGTGCAAAAGCTTTATTCCGGCAACATTGCCATTAAAAACAGGACAGGTTCTCTGACGCTGTGGGTGTGTGGTGTGCTCCCTTCCCACCTCAGTACCGGGGTCTAGTCTGGTTTGTGGGCAGCACGAGCGTTACACTTTCCTAGTTCAAATAAAGTCTTTTAATAGTCAACTCCAAATGGTACTGAAAGTGTGACTTAGAAGTTGTTCTGCTAAAAGTCCTGTAGCTGTTTCCTTGCTGTCCCCACAAGGCTTCTATGGGCTTGGAGTCACTTAGAACTCCTAGGACTTAGGATCTTGAGAACTTGGAAATCTTGGCAAAAACATTGAATCACATGGGACAACTGCCCTCTGGGCTGGATGCTCACTTTTTTATAACCTTTTCAACGTCATCCCTGCAGTATTACAGCCAATCAGCAGCGTGTGGAACTTCATCTCTAGCCACTCACAATCTTTGCCAGGTGTCACGGTAGACCAGGTCTTATCTACACGGGATTCTGGACTGAGCACACAAGTTAAGAAAAATAAATTTTAATTTATTTCTTTTCAGACAAACACACAAATCTTCACAATATACACTCAATAAAACACTTACTGGGATGGGGGAACGAAAACAAATGTCCTTGGAACGAAACAAAGTCTCTGGTCACACCTGCACACATGCAAGTGGGTGCGCAAAAGGATCAGTGTAGCAGTTCCAGGCTAGGGCTCAACTTGCCAGCCATATATCTTTGCCAAAAGGAATAAGTTTGTTCAGTCCTTACAGGGTTCGTTCAGGAACCCTTAGCTCTAACGAATTCCAGAAGAGGGGGATGATCCTTGGTTACGATATTATGAACCTCTCACACTCCGGAACCACCAACACTGGAACTTGGTCAAATCGTTGTTAAAATCAGGTGAATCTCTCTGGGACTGGGCTGCAGGCATCTTTATAGGGTTAAGGGTCTTATACCTAACATACACACCCAATCCCTTCTGTGGGAACACTTTTTCCCCCTATCCCAGACTTGCCAGTAGTTGATAGCATGGGCAGAAGTGGCTTCCTGGTTTGCACAGAGCATGTGTCAACTTGACACCTAAGCTGCTTAGCATACTGTGTCCAACTTCTTACCTGGCGACAGTAAGTCTGAGGTTTGTCTACCAAGTGTGAATGGCCCCTCCTGCGTACTAGGATCTGATACTCAGGGATATCCTGGCCACTTTAACACCTAGCCTCTCTGAGGCTTTTCAACTTCAGATTTCTCAGACACAAAGGCACCAAATTAGCAGGGTGCCCTTTGAAGCCCAAAGATGAAAAGCTCTAAGCTCATGTACCCTTAACATATTTACATGTTAATACATTCCTTGCCGGGCTGGCAGAAAAAGCTTCCTGCCTGTACAGTTTAAAACATAACTCAAATACATTTTATTTATATATACGTTCTGTATGTGTGGGGGACACCAAACAATATGTATGTGTTTCTTACATTCTCAGCTACCTGCCCTCCAAAAATTAGAGTGCTAGCTTGTTAAATGCAATTCGCACATATTCACATACATTCACATAGCTGCAGCTAGGTTTAGAGCTGCAAAACAAGGACACCAATAATATTGTAGGGGAAAACATGATATTAGGGGGACAATACATTTTAACACCTTTAGTCCCATCGGGGATTAGGGTTAATAGCGATGATGTAGGGGAAAACATGTCAGTGTGGTGAACATACAGTTAACCCCTTCAGTCCCAATGCGATTTAGGGTTAATAGCGGTGGTGTAGGGGAAAACAGGGGATTGTGGGGATAATACATTTTAGCCCCTTCACTCCCAACAGGGTTTTAGATTTAACCAGCCGGGTATAATACCTTTATTATTGACGAACACCTCTCAACGAAGAAAGAGAGAGCGGGCACTGCTGTGCAAAAATGTACGAGACTGGACTGTGCTAACTTACAGAGGGCATATTCCCCTTTTTTATCCATTTTTGTCTATGACTTAATAAAACATTTTCTACAATAGCACAGTCCAGCCTCATACATTTTTGCCCAGCAGTGCCCGCTGTCTCTTTCTTCGTTGAGAGGTATTCGTATGTTCAAGTATACAGCCAGGAGCACGCCTATCTGGATGGATTCATGACTTCAGTAAGTGACTTTTCATTATTACTACCGGAGCTTCCCCAGGTGAATTGGCCATTATTTGTGCGGGACTATATACATAGGGGTCTGGTGCCGGTCGAGAGACCTCCCCCGGTCAACCCTTTTTCATCGCTAGGAAACTTCCCTCACTAAGGGTTCAAGTTGATTACTATAAGCTTCGTTTATATCATTGCTTTAAATCCTCAATATCCAGATGTACTTGCAAAAGTAATATACTATATACTGTTGGATTGCATACTCTGCAGTGCTTGTTTATTTGGGGGGGGGGACCGTGTACCCGTTTCCTCTTCAGTGCCTTTATTATTGGCCTGGTTAACCCCCCTCACCACACTAGGTTTGTGAAAGCTGGCACCTAAGGCTTCAGAAAAGTGAGAGGGCATGTGCACAATGCCATTTTGCCCACTTACTATTCAAAGGCCCCCACAGGCTCAGTGCCTCCAAGTCTAGGAAGGTGCCAACTGACCAGGACTTGAACACTTAACTCAGCTATCCTGTTTAGATGGCTTTCACACCCCTGGCAGCTAGTGTCAGTTAGATCTATAGACCTAGGGTTAGACTCACTGGCACCAAAGCCCCAGATGGCACAGGAGATGAAAGACCCTACCTTAGGCTGCGTCCATAGATGGACCAGCCGTGCTGAGGCGTGCGGACGCTCCGCGCTGAGCCCCTGCATCCTCAATGAGGATGCCTTGAGAGGGGGCTCACGCGAGCGTCCGCAGGCGTGCTGAAGAGTTGGAGGTTTCAGCCGAGCGCCAAGCTGTTTTTCAGCGCGCTGTCGGCTGAAAACCTCCAATCACAGCACAGCAGCATCAACGTCACGGCGCCGTGACGTCGGCGCCGTGACATTGACGTCAGTGCGTCGCGGGCGATTGGCCCAGCGACGTCACTGCCCCGCCTCCAACCACCTCCCCCTGGCTCCCCCCGTGCACGCTGGCCCGCCTGCAAGTCCGTGCAATCGCGCTGACTGAAGCAGGCGAGCCTTAGCGTTAGCGCGCCTCCGCTCTCCCCACACGTCTATGGCCCGGGCCTTATGCTTCATGTATAAAGTGTAATCATATTTTAAAACACTGCTTCTTAATAAAATATACTTTTATACATTCTGTTGCTAAAATGTGTTACAGTTCTTTGGTGTATGAAATAGTGTAAAAAACTAAACAGTTCCCCTTACACTAGCCTTTATTTCTTACATCCAGCAAACTAGACTTTTAAACATTTTAACTTTACTTCTAAAACTCTCACAGCCTTATCTTAATAAAATCCTGCTCAGTTTTATAAATGACTGTAGCATCCCTGAACCCCTATACCAGAGTTAGGGTGACCTGGGCAGCCCCTCCTGTTATATTAGGGACCCCATGATGGTTTCAAGGACCCTTTCCACCTTTTACATTTTCTGGTCTATGCTGAAGCAGGACCTCATAGGGGTGAGTCACAAGAATGCTTTTCATGGTAGGGTTTTGACCGGAGCACTGCGCTTCAATGCAGTTGGGAATCTAGAAGTGATGAAACCTCTTGTGGCTCTGAGGCAAGGGGTGGCCTATAGATATTGATATGATTGTGGATAAAGTTATTTTCTTCGAAGAAACCCACAATTAGGAGTTTCGAAACGCGTTGGACATTTTTTGGCACAGCAGGGACACCGTAGCAGCAAGATACCGGAGGTGACGTCAGTAGAGGAGCCGATCGGCGAGACTCTGGTAGCAGCTGACTCCGAGCACAGAAGGCGGATCTCCTCGAGCCACTGACAAACTTCACCCCACGGCGAGCGGTGTTAACCAGCGAAAGACCTTAAAACAAATGCGCATGTCCTAGCCACCTCAGGTGTGTAGGATTCCAATTTTTCTCACGGCGGAGCAAGTTCCATTTCTATAGGTGCAGCCACACCGAGATGTTTTATAATTGATATACTTATGTATGCCATTTTTTTCTTGTTCAATTGTTTCATTAAATTGCTCTGTTTAATCAATTTATATTGTCCTTGGGTAATGCAATATTGCAGTGTATTTTGTATGTTTTGTCTTCCTTTCTTGAGGTAATTATCCAAAAGAAAAGAACTTTATCCACGATCATATCAATATCTATAGGCCACCCCTTGCCTCAGCGCCACAAGAGGTTTCATCACTTCTACATCCATATCTGGTTGCGAGAAACCAGAGAAACTTTTTGGGCAGCTCCAGGACTCGTTTTTGGACTCCTAATCATAGGTTCATTTATTGTCACATGTTTATAATTATTTATATATTCATTTAAATTGTCACACGAGCGCTATATTGCACTTATATTTTCACTTAGTTGGGAATCAAACCGGAATCCTGGGTACATTTTTGGGGTCTCCAGTAACTTTGAAACCCCACTAAGTAGACGCAATCTGAAAGAAGTTTCTCCGTCAAACCTACCCTGAAACTCACAGCCTGGTCGTCTCCACTTGCTAGCACTCCTGGAATGGGTAAAACATAAATAATTGCAATTGTTGCATATTTTATTACAGGGTACAGTAATGCATACCCAATACACGGGTCCAAGAGCTGACACTCTAGGACCCCAAAACACAGTTCAGGGGCAACCAAGTGGGTTTAACCTTTATTATAAAGCCTGCTTACCCCCTCACCATCACAGCGCTCAAGCATGGAATCCATAGATAGCAAATATATAGAAAAATAGCGCATACACAGAGGCGCGTGGTATATATATATATATATATATAGTAAAAGACTGTAACTCTTAGGTGATATGGGGTCCTAAATAGACACAAAGTAACCATGAAGGAGAAGAGTTAGAGGGATAAGACCCACTCCTCAAAACCTTATTGAGACCACTATTATAACATGATACAATTGAATATGAATATACTAACATATTTGTAATGCCTCTATCCTGTGCCCCTAGTTTGGTGTGCTGCTAGTAGTTGAATCACAATAGACAAAAATTGGAGATACAGCGCACAGCCAAGAGAGTGGGTCAAAGGATGATATAAAAAAATATTTCTGAATTGCGTCCATTAAAAAAAAGGAAGTATAACAAACCCCCTATGCATTTTGTGCGTCTCTTCCATCACATAAGGCCCTTAATAATCTTTGTGAGAGCAAAAACCCATGGACTCTCACAGTGACATTTTTAATGCTTTATATTAAACTCTGTGCTGTCTCTGATCATTATCACGCTTCACAATTTTGGTAAAACATTTTTCCACATTAGGAGCAATTGGGTTTTCATGTGTGTGAAGTCTCTGATGTTAAACAAGATCTAAAAATATTTTCCACATTCAGAGCAAACAAATGGTCTTGGTCTCGGATGTGTGAATTACCTGATGTTTATTAAGCTTTGAGCTGGAGGAAAAAGATTGCCCACATTCAGAGCAAAGAAATGGTCTCTCTCCTGTGTGAATTTTCTGATGTGTAACAAGATGTGACTTAACGGAAAACGATTTCCCACATTCAGAGCAAACAAACAGGCCCTCTCCTGTGTGAAATCTCTGATGTGTAACAAGACTTGACCTCTGAGAAAAACATTTCCCACAATCAGAGCAAAGAAATGGCTTCTCTCCTGTGTGAATTATCTGATGTCTAACAAGATCAGACTTAAGGGAAAAACATTTCCCACATTCAGAGCAAGCAAATGGCTTCTCTCCTGTGTGAATTATCTGATGTCTAACAAGATCAGACTTAAGGGAAAAACATTTCCCACATTCAGAGCAAGCAAATGGCTTCTCTCCTGTGTGATATCTCAGATGTGCAGTAAGATTTGATTTCCACAAAAAACATTTCCCACATTCAGTGCAAACAAATGGTCTCTCTCCTGTGTGAATTTTTTGATGTCTAACAAGATTTGCATTGCTTAAAAAACATTTTCCACATTCAGAGCAAACAAATGGTCTCACTCCTGTGTGAATTTTCTGGTGTCTAACAAGATTAGCATTGATTAAAAAACATTTCCCACATTCAGAGCAAACAAATGGTCTCACTCCTGTGTGAATTTTCTGGTGTCTAACAAGATGTGCGTTGCTTAAAAAACATTTCCCACATTCAGAGCAAACAAATGGTTTCTCTCCTGTGTGAATTATCTGATGTCTAACAAGATATGGCTTAAGGGAAAAAGATTTCCCACAATCAGAGCACTTATACAGCCTTTCTGTATTGTGTGTTCTTTGGTGAATTGTATAATCTGATTTATTATTAAAGTTTTTACCACATTCATTACACTTATACTTCATTACTGACAGGTTTTTGTGAATTTTCTGGGCATTAGTGTTTCCTTTGTCCCACTTCTTAATAGGAGTAGATGCATGTTCATGTTCTTTCAGTGTATCAATGAGGGAGACTGAGGGATTTTCTTCTTTATGTGAGCCTGATTCCTCAGCCATAATTCTCACAGCTTTTCTCTGTCTCTTACTTGGGTTATTTTGCCTCAAGTAATTTGCTCCTTGATCACTTCTAACAACACTGTTGTTATCTTCATTTACACGATCTGGTGAGCAAAGAGGAGTGTGCCCTCCTGCAGGTGTACTTCTGCTCATGGATTTATCTGTTGGAAATAAATGCACTGAGTGAAAAGAAGTTAATTAATAGCATAAATATAATTTAACATTACTGTTTGAACATTTCAATTACCGGTAGTATAAAACATGTCCCAAATTGCAATTTGAATATACTGCAAGCTAAAGAAGTACTGTTGCAAAATTGAAAGCAAATCAGGGGTTAATTTGCTTTTTAAATAGATACATTCTACAGAACTATTGAAATAGGCTTTGATAACTAAAATGTACTAGTTTTTCCTGGAACACAGTGAGTTAAGTTAGCTGAGCTAAACAAAATGTCACAGATGTATAACTGACCCTCAGAAATGGCACCCGAGAGCCCACATCCAATTCCAGGAACTAGAGTAAATGCCAAACAGAATGGATGTCCTGGCTCCTTGTGGTGGGAATCAGACACAAATTTATACGGTGAGAGAACCCCTGGCCATGCATTTGTGTGCTGTAAATGCCACAGGAGCTAAACTTTTCAGAAACCTACTGTGATATGAAATAATATGAATAGTTTTGAATGTTTATACGGACTACACAAATGAACACATCGCTCACCATAGACAGATACAAACAAGGATACCCGGTGCATAGGGGAGGGAGAAATAAGGGTCTACAGAAAAACAGAACGGTGACCACAGGGGGTCGCCAGAGCCCCTAATAACTGCACGCATGGTAGGCCAAAATAGCGGTAATTATATGGCCACAATGCAAGCTAGAATAAGCAGGCCCTCCAAATAGGGTAAACTACTAAAAGGTCACACTTGGAACACAGAAAATAAAAAAGTTTTAATGTATCAAGGTTAACAAACGACGAAACACGTAATTAATACTATACAGTGAAAATATTAAAATCCCGAGCGCAAGTGGGAGGCAGGTGTATGAAAGTGTAAACACCGTAGTTACACAAGTACAGTTGCCTACTGGACTGATCACTGAGACCCCAAGCAACCAACAGTAATTAACAGTTACAACATGTTTGTTCTGTGCGTAGGGAGACAGTATATAAACACAGCATAGGTCAAGTATGCAATGGCTTTTATTAAGGTAACCATACAACCTGGTCTTTGTGTGGGTGTAGGAGTTTGGGCTGGGAATGTATGTGTGTTAATCTATTTCTGACTGGTAACAGTTAAATGGGGGTAGGTGGCACCTCCCCCCAGAGCTCACTCCTCCCCACCTTTTTAACTTGGGAGGTTCTGGCATTTTGCTGAATGTACAAGACTCACTGTAGTTGCTTCCCCTCATACAGAGGTAAAAGGAAGGGTTCACAGTTTTAGTGTTAGGACCTGCATTGTGGTTTTACCTTGATGTTTGGTGTGCAGGCTTACGACGCTTTGGCCAAAGTGTTTAACTAAATAACCAAGTAATTACTATTATTATTGAAGTATTTAAACGTTATACTTATTACCATATATGTTTTGTCAATTTGATGTAGCATTGGGCACCCCCGTCTTTTGCTGTTATTAAGGTAACCATACAACCTGGACTTAGTATTCGTCTACTCCCGATGTGATGGTCCAGAGCTGATCTGCCTGCCTCGACGTACGTTTCGCGCGTCACTGCGCGTTCTCACGGGGAAGGAGTGGTAATGTGCAATGTGGGACCTAAAATACTCTCCTACCAGAGGAGGAGTGGTCACAGCGCCCAATCATATAGCAGAATGTATTGAGCAGGCGGCAGGTAAACATTGCACCACAGTCCCGCCAATCATCACTCCTCCCCCTTGAGAAAGCAAGCGATGACCCATGAAACGTACGTCGGGGTCAAGTGACGTCATTCTGTTGACAGTCACGCGCATGAGTGAGGAGAGGCAGGCAGATCAGCTCCTGACCCTCACATCGGAAGTAGACAAGAAAAGAATGAGGAGCATTGAGAAAGCAGGGCAGTTGTTAGGGGGTTGGGCAGTTTCCTCCATTCTGATTGACTGCATTACCAATCAGGAGGTGGCACCAGGAGCATGTGTTCCTTCACTCTAACTCAGATTCTCTTGGACATAACACCTGAGTTGCGCAAAAGGCGGACCCCCTAAGAGAGTCTCTCCAATGTGTTTTCACTGCTCCGGTCCAATGAGACAGTTAATACTAAACCGGGTTAATATCAGAGGAAAAGTGAGAACTTCAAAGACCTGGAGATCGGTCATCCCCTCCACCCTGCATATCTTCTGTAGGGGTTAGTGTTCACTCTACCGCTGACTGTCTTGGACATAACCCCCAAGTTATGCCAAAGGTGGCGAAAGGGTGTCAGCCATTTTCTGCTGTTAGAGATGCTCTGTTATTGTTCTTGGATAAAATATTTCTGAAATATATTGAAGCATTTACATCTTCACATATGACCTGCTCTCACAGTTCTACCTCATCATAATCCCACTTACTTCTTGAAAAGTACTTACACCTTGAGAAAGGCAGTATTACTGCCGAAACGTTGGATTTCTTGGCACATTAAACCTTTTCACTGCTGATTAAAACCGTGTGCCTGCTTCTTCTTCTCCACTGGACTATTTTGGGACGTGAGGAGCTCCCCAGAACCAGCGCACCGGCAGTTAATTACCCCACCATCACCTGTGTGTCTGAGTGCGTGCACAACCATCTTTAAGCATTTCCATCCTCACACATTACCTGCTGTCACAGTTCTTCCTCATCATAATCCCACTTACTTCTCCAACGCTAAATCCTTCAATTAAAAAGCAGCCATCCAACACACACCAACCTTCTTATCCCCCTGTACCTAATGTTTACACTTACCCTACCTTATAGATTGTGAGCTCTTTGGGGCAGAATGCTCCTTATCTACTGTAACAATGAATGTTTATGTTTGTTATTTTATTTTTTTCATCCTCCAATCCTTTGTACAGTGCTACAGAATATGTTGGTGCATTATAAATAAATTAAAATAATAATAATGTGTCTGGGGAGACGGGGCCAAGAAGAGGAGGAAGCAGCATCATCAGGAGGAAGGTGTGAGCAGAGGGAGGAGAGGATTGTGGCTGCATGTTCTGTGTGTATCTGTTCTCCTGTGGTGTGTCTCTCTGTCATGTATACTCACACTGACAATGGTGCCTAACGCTATTCTCAGAATTGGTGCAAAATACAATTAAATTAGTAAGGACTGGTCATACTAATATGAAACAGTGTATACAGAGGGAGTTCATGGTCAACTCAATGGCTGCAAGGATTCCAGGTCCTGTGGCTGCAAAACAAGCCCAAATCATCACCCATCCACCACCGTGCTTGACAGTTGGTATGAGGTATTTGTGCTGATATGCTGTGTTTGGTTTTTGCCAAACATGGCGCTGTGCATTATGGCCAAACATATCCCCTTTGATCTCGTCTGTCCAAAGGACATTGTTGCAGAAGTCTTGTGGTTTGTTCAGATGCAACTTTGCAAACCTAAGCTGTGCTGCCATGTTCTTTTTAGAGAGAAGAGGCTTTCTCCTGGCAACCCTTCCAAACAAACCATACTTGTTCAGTCTTTTTGTAATTGTACTGTTATGAACTTTAACATTTAACATGCTAACTGAGGCCTGTAGAGTCTGAGATGTAACTCTTGGGTTTTTTGCAATTTCTCTGAGCATTGCACGGTCTGGCCTTGGGGTGAATTTGCTGGGACGTCCACTCCTGGGAAGATTGGCAATTGTCTTGAATGTTTCCCACTTTTGAATAATCTGTCTCACTGTAGAATGATGGACTTTAAATTGTTTGGAAATGGCCTTATAACCATTCCCAGATTGATGGGCAGCAACAATTGCTTCTCTAAGATCATTGCTGATGTTTTTCCTCTTTGGCATTGTGTTAACACACACCTGAATGCTCCAGACCAGCAAACTGCTAAAACTTCAGCTTTTATAGAGGTGGTCACACTTGCTGATGATCAATTAATCAAGGGTATTTGATTAGCAGCACCTGTCTGCTACTTAGCATCTTAATTCCTATTGAAGCAGTAAGGGTGTACTTAGTTTTTCACACATAGCTTCTCCATTTTGGCTTTATGTTTATTAAATAAATCATGACACAGTGTAATATGTCATGTGTTGTTGTTCATCTGAGGTTGTATTTACCCAATTTTTAAACCTGCTAAGGAGCAGATGATTGTTATGTCCTGATATGTAAAACCATGGAATTCAAAGAGGGTGTACTTTCTTTTTCACATGACTGTATAGCAATGTCCCAAAAAATACTTTAATTGGTGGTTTAAGTTTTTTCAAACCCAACCGTTGCAGATGGTTGTGCGCCTGAGGTCCATTGTCCGCAGTTCACGTGGATTGATAACGTGAAAACAAAAAACACAATCATAGTGTAACACCTCAGTAGGTAATAGGTAATTAGACTGGTCTGTCTCAGTGAACATTTATGAATTAAATCATTTTGAAACAGGTGGTGTTCAATAGGTTAAGTGGAATTACTGGCTCCACAGAAAGGATATACTACAATTTTACATAGTTACATAGTAGATGCATCCATCAAGTTCAACCTATGCTAAATATAGATGGCAGATACTTTATCCTATATCCGTACTTACAGTATATTGATCCTGAAAAAGGCAAACAAACAAAAACCCCAGTGTCATACCATCCAATGATATCTCATAAGGGGAAACATAAATTCCTTTCTGACTACAAGAATTGGCAAATCAGATTTCTCCCTACATCAACATCCTTCCCATGTATACTTATTAGGTATATCCCGGTATACCTGTCCTTTCTAAAAAAGATGTCCAACCTTTTTTGAACAAATCTATTGTATCTGCCATCACAGTCTCCATGGGTAATGTATCCCCATTTTAACTGCCCTTACTGTAAAGAGCCCTTTCCTTTGTTGCTGGTGAAATCTCCTTTCCTCCAACCTTAAATGATGGCCCCGAGTCCTTTGTACTGCCCGAGGGATGAATAGTTCTTTTGAAAGCTCCTTGTACTGTCCCTGAATATATGTGTATATACAGTAGTCATCATATCCCCTCTTAGATGCCTCTTTTATTATGTAAATAAATCTAATTTAGCTAGCCTCTCCTCATAAGTTAGAATGTCCATCCCCTTTATTAATTTGGTGGCTCTTCTCTGCACTCTCTATAGTTCCATAATTTTTTTTCTAAGTAGTGCCCAAAATTGTACACCATATTCAAGATGTGGTCTTACTAATGCTTTATAAAGGGGCATAATTATGTTTACTTTCCTTCCATCCATTGCCCATTTAATTCAAGATAAGATCTTGTTTGCCATTGCAGCTACTGCATGACTTTGGGCAGTATTGCTAAGCCTGCTGTCTACAAGCACTCCTAAATCTTTCTCCATCAAGGATTCCCCTAATGTATCCCCTAATTTAATTTCTAAGTCGCCTGTTTATTGTATTGGGTCATATATTATGTGAACTTGGGGTGATCCCCACTATCATGGAAAATGGGATATCTAAAAATGGCTAGTGTTAAAAATTGTACATTTTAATATACAACAGCTATATAGCAAAATACAATTAAAAACACAAAACAAATCACATTAAACATGCAATGGCACCCGGGGACTTCCCCATGTGCCCTAGGGGATGTGGTCATCGGGCAGACTTTCTACACATGCAGTGGTGGTGTCCTAAGTTGGCTCGACTTTGTGTAAAAGTGCACAGTTTGATTCAAAATTGTAACGATGTGCTCACCACAAACAAGGCGGAACCCCGGTACTGAGGTGGGAATGGGTATAAACGCCACCCACAGCCATGGGGGCATGTCTGGAGTGTGGATGGTCAGGTAGCAAGGTCAGGATTGGAGAGCGTAGAATGGTTAGGTACTTGCCGAAGTTTGAGGTAGGAGCCGGTAGAATTATCAGTGTCCGTTTAGCCGTGGTCAGGGGTTGGAGAGTTGCGGAAGGTCAGAGGTAAGCTGGGTCGGTAAGCCAGAAGAAGTGCAGAGTCCAAAGTAAAAGGCGGGTCGGTACACAGGAGGTCAATCTGAAACAAGGAGCTAGGAGACAAGGCAAGGCAGGACAAGGAAGCAGGAAGTGGGAGAATAGTGCTAACTGGAACTATGCTCAGCCAAAGTGCAAGTGACACAGCTGAGCATTTATGGGAGAGCATGACCAATGAGAAAGGGGGGTGGAGCAGAGGCACGGACTCAACGGAGGCACAAATAGGAGGAGAGATGCAGGAGACAGGCGGGCATAATAAAGAGAGTTGACACGCAGCATGGGAGCAGGGCACACGTATCACGTGTGTGCGCAGCGCGATGTTGATGGGAGTCGCAAGTAGGGGGGCCGAGCCAGACTCTGCAATGTCAGAAAAGCTTCTGCAGGAGCGCGCGTGCTGTAAGGACAGCGGGGTTGCACGAGACATCAGGTAAGGAGGAAATGCGCAATGGGTGACGCGCTCCCCGATTCCTTACAAAAATGTTCTAGATTTCACATGGAGACTAAGCCCTTGGTCATGCCTACTAAATATACCTTCTCAGGACTTGGACCAATATGTACATAAACTAATCTCGAACATAGTGACGGCGACTAGATGCGCCATAGCTCTACACTGGAAAGGACTGGACCTCCACTCTATGAGATATATTGAAAACAAAATATGGTGTATCCTCTAAATGGAGAGAATGACGAGTTTCATGAGAGACTCATGTGCCAAGTTCCAGAGGGTGTGGCAACAATGGCTTATATATCACAGCATACGGGGCTCATCTATCCAGCCCTTGGATGACTCCTGTGTATTGTTTTAAAATGTTCACTGTGCAATACCGGTCTGTACCACCCTATGTCTGGGGAGAGCTGCTGATGGCAACTGACCTAAACACAAGTACATAGAATCAAAATCTGTCCCAGGCCCCAAGACTCTTGATCCCACCTGTAGTGAAGTGGTCTGGATTCTGAATCACCTGTGTTTGCCTGTACTGTAATTGACACTTATGAATCATTTTTGGTTATTTACATCAATGTAACTGTACTACTGATCTGATTTGAGATTCCCTACCTGACCCTACTCTTCTAATTTTCTTGTTTCTGTTCTCCCCAACCCCTTACCTACCCGTCCCCACTTTTGTCTTTCTACACTGGCGACACAGTTTATTACACTGCGGCCAGATCCGCAAGCCGGGAGATTTCCCGGCTTGCTAGTGGCCGCCCCTCGGCGTGCCGCGCGTCATAGACGCGCGGTCACGCGTCTTCGGGAGCGTGCGCCCCCTGCACGCGCGTCCAGGGGCTCCCCGAGGGAGCCCTGGTGTCCCGCGATCGCGGGACAGCGGCAGGGGGTTCCGGGGGACCCGGCGGACCCGGCAGCGGTAGGGAGAGCGCCCCGATCGGAGGGCGCTCTTCCGCTGCTTCGGCGCGCGCCCGTCACTCTCGGGCGCGCGCCAGGCTACTGCTGCGGCACAGAACGGGCAAATGCTCGAATAAACTGTGCCGCAGCAGTATGTGTGAACTCATTTTTGCATGTTTGCAAAATATATATTGTAAAATCAATAAAATAAGATTAAAAAAAATGCAATTCTTCTTGACATCTCGGAGGATGTAAAAATTGGAATCCTACTCACAAGATGGTGCTAGTTCATGAGCAGGTAGATAAAAAGAGAGGATCCATTGAGTACAGTCAGAATTGATGAGGACCCTGCAAAGGTTGATCTACTGGAGCTAAAAGATGCTGAGCCAGACACAGATGGTCGTACGACTGACACGGACGAGGAAATCACACGACGAGTTGAAGCGCTTGTTGCTAAGCAAGTAAAAGAGGAATTGGAAAGATACACTTGAGCAAAAAGTCCTCTCTGGCGACTAAAGGAGGAGCTAGAGCGGATACTTGAAGAGATACTGGGTGAGTGCATAAGTTAAAGACTTTGGCACCTGTTTTATCTTCAATCACAACTACACATCGTGGCTAGGATTTTATAAAGAGGTAGAAAAATACTGTGCTTTATGCCCCAAGGGTACAGTAATTGCCCCAAAGGGAAAAGACAAAAGTTGCTGGTATGAGTGAAGTAGTTTTTGGAAAACAACATTTCCCAAAGGAGAACAAGGGTCCATGGATCCAGTTGGAAGTCAGACAGTTAGGAAGACACAGAAAAGACTGGTGAAAAGTTTAGAAACTTTTTTGATTGGAAGTCGAAAAAGAAAAGAGATTGAAGTTGGACTTCTCCAACAGTGATGCTGATGCATGATAATGGACAAAACAATGTTACAATGGTGAGGGGGATATGTGACAGCGTTATGAACTCTGTATGTTAGCAGGTTGCATTATGCAGGCTTTTCAGGGTGCAAGAGGTTAACTTATCTGGAGAGGCAGGCAGCAGGTACACCCAATTCAAACTAAATGCCTGATTGCAAGGGGGTTTAAAGGTCAGTTATCAAGCTGCCAGAGAAGATACTTTTCCACAATCAGTAGGACACTGGTTGGTACGGTTCCCCAAGGCTGCTGGAAGCAGGGCCTGCTGGGATCACCTGGGACTCACACCCAGGAACCTGAGCCACAGCCTGGGAAAGAAGCAGGGCTTACTTTCTGCAAGGTGTTGCAGTATCCAGAGGGATTTCCCAGCACCTCAAGTTAAGGACTTTATATTTTGTATTTTATAATTTGCAGTGTTTATAAATGGAAGTTAGCCTAGCTACCCAGTTGGTCAGTCAGAGCCATGGATGTTTAGTTTGCCTCCTTACTGTGGAGTAGACTTTTGTTTTATAGCTTGTGTTTTACCTTTAAAAGGACAGTTTCCAATACTGTGGTTTTGCTGTGGAAAAATAACCCACTGAAGTGTTTGTTGAGACCTAAAATACACTGTGTGGACTCTTACTGACCCTACCACGAGGCCATAATGCTACAGTATCTATTCTCCACTGTTTGGGTGTGTGTGTGTATACTGTATGTCACCTGTGATGTATGTCTGTCTCCTATATGTATTTGTTCACCACTGAATGTATATTTGTTATCAGCAGAGTGAACTGGGTTCTCATCGCTTCAAGTATCTCTGGCGTGGCATTCGGCCCGACAGCAGCTAGGAGCCCCATGATCTCAGTGGCCAGCGTGTTCCAGACTACTGGGAGCACAGGTTTACTGGGAGCACTACTGGGAGCACAGGTAAGAACTGGATTCTTAACTCCAAGATGGACACGGAACTGGAGCTTGTTTAGTTCCGCAACCAGGTATGCGGGGGCACTCCATGCCTGGCTCTCATAGCAGACAATGTCGCCCACCAGGACCGATTTCCCTTGCCCCTCTGTTGGGAGAACGTACTCCTCACACCGAAGTACCACGCTTTCCTTGGTCTAGGTCCTGAACTTGAACCAAGGAACATCCTCTAGCTCGATCGTTGGTTGACTAGATGGCTACTGGGACGTTGAGGTAAACCACACAAAGTATGGAGCGCCTGCAATCTCTTGTCTTGCGGTCTCAAAAAGTGAAGTCTAGTGATCCCTCCTTCTGCCAGCAGAAAAGAGCCTGTCATAGGAGACCAGGACATTTACCACTGGGATTGCAGATACCAGACAGAGCAAGAGGTTAAATAAAACAAGTTTATTTTGACCAAAGTTGACAGGCGCAGCATTACACACAATGGGGCGTCGTACCACCAGGGCCGCAAGCAGGGGGAGAGAGTCAGGGCAAGTGCCCCAGGCCCGGTGGTTATCGGGGGGCCAGTCAGACAGGGATCAAAGTTTGGCCTGGCCAGAGGTGAGGGGGGTGGGGTGGTGGTGTCTATTTTGGGGCATAGTGGTGTCTGCCTTTAAGGGGGGGAGGGGTAGTGGTGTCTGCCTGGGGGGGGGAGGAGTGGAGACAGGGAGGAGAGAGAGAAATGCAGGTATGAAACGGGAGGGCTCATAAGGCCACTGACATATTGAAGGGGGAAGCAGCGGCACAAACACAAGGAGCACACGGCTGTGTCTGTATATCTTATGTGTATTTGTTATCGTGTGTGTGCATGTGTGTCTTTTCTCCAGCGGTGTTTGCCTATCCTCATGTTTTCTTGTCACTATATCCTGTTTATTTTAACTGTGACTGTCTTATTTGTCTGTCGAACTGTGTGCCGATTGTCTGTTGTGTAGTGGTCTGTCCCGTGTGTGTAGTGGTCTATTCCGTGTGTAGTGGTCTGTGTGTGTGTGTGTGTGTAGGGGGGTGGCGGTCTGTCCCGAGTGTCCCCTGTTAGCACTCTTGTAAGGGCTTCGGTAACAGAGCATTATGAATAGGGGGCTTTGAGAGAAAAAAAGGTTAGGAACCTCTGATCTAAAATATCCCGCCCTGAGTGACAGAGATGAGCCTCTGTTTGCCCGGCTCTGTAACTTGTTTCTTGTTCCTCACATAAACCTCCCAACAAAAACACAAAGTTAAGACTTTTAATATTCACGTGTATTTGCGTTTCTATATCACACTTCCCCAAAAAGAACGGGAAATACAGAGTTGCATTTCTTAGGCCTCGGGCATGGTCAGCACTTATGTGCTGACCCGTGCTGAGGCGCGCTGCTGCTCGAAACTGAGCCCCTGCAGTCGCAATGAGAGCGGCTTTAGCAGGGGCTCGCGCACGCTTGCGGAATCGTGTGTCTCACAGTTTTGAAATTTGACGCTCGCTGGAGCGCAGGGCCGGTCACGTGAGCAGTTCGCCCAATGAGGGCGAACCAGCTCCGTGACGTTACTGGCCTGCCCCCGTCCCGCCACCTGACGGCGCGCTGTGTAAGGCCAGGGAAAGCAACGCATTATGTCCCAGGCCTTACAAAGTTACCAAGATTAAACACAGCAGCGGAATCTTCAAAAGTGGGGACAAAAACACTGTCTGAAACTACAGGCCAATCTCCCTTCTCCCAATCCTATCCAAAGTCATGGAAAAATGTGTCCACTCCCAATTAAGCGATTACTATAACAAGACAAATTTCCCTAGCCAATCCCAATCTGGCTTTCGCCCCAAACACTTCAAGGTAACTACACTGCTAAAAGTTTGCAATGAAATCCAGTGTGGAATGGAACGGGGACAACTCACTGGTGCAGTATTCCTAGATTTTGCAAAGGCTTTTGACACAGTTGATCATGTTATCCTGCTTAACAAACTCCAGAGCTCTGGAATAGGGAAGCATGCTTTAAACTAGTTTCAGTCCTACCAATCAGGAAGATCCCAACATGTGTCCATCTCAGGCTCTAACTCCAACCCCCTGGATATCACCTGTGGTGTCCCGCAAGGCTCTGTTCTGGGGCCCCTACTCTTCTCAGTGTTCATCAATGATCTCCCCACAGCTTGTAAGGAAGCCTCAATACACATGTATGTAGATGACACACTCCTATATGCACACAGTCATAGCCTCTCCGACCTTGAACACATAGTTACATAGTAGATGAGGTTGAAAAAAGACGTACGTCCATCAAGTTCAACCTATGCTAAATTTAGACAACAGATACTTTATTCTATATCTATACCTACTTATTGATCCAGAGGAAGGCAAACAAAAAACCCCATTAAGGGGAAAAATTAATTCCTTCCTGACTCCAAGAATTGGCAATCGGATTAATCCCTGGATCAACATCCTTCCCATGTATACTTATTTGGTATATCCCTGTATACCTTTCCCATCTAAAAAGATGTCCAACCTTTTTTTGAACAAATAAATTGTATCTGCCATCACAGTCTCCATGGGTAATGAATTCCACATTTTAACTGCCCTTACTGTAAAGAACCCTTTCCTTTGTTGCTGGTGAAATTTCCTTTCCTCCAACCTTAAGTGATGGCCCCGAGTCCTTTGTACTGCCCGTGGGATGAATCGTTCTTTTGAAAGCTCCTTGTATTGTCCCTGAATATATTTGTATATAGTTATCATATCCCCTCTTAGACGCCTCTTTTCTAATGTAAATAAATCTAATTTAGCTAGCCTCTCCTCATAAGTTAGAATGTCCATCCCCTTTATTAATTTGGTGGCTCTTCTCTGCACTCTCTCTAGTTCCACAATGTCTTTTCTTAGGATTGGTGCCCAAAATTGTACTCCATATTCAAGGTGTGGTCTTACTAATGCTTTGTAAAGGGGCATAATTATGTTTACTTCCCTTCCATCCATTGCCCGTTTGATGCAAGATAAGATCTTGTTTGCCTTTGCAGCTTCTGCATGACATTGGGCACTATTGCTAAGCCTGCTGTCTACAAGCACTCCTAAATCCTTCTCCATCAAGGATTCCCCCAATATATCTCCATTTAATTTGTAAGTCGCCTTTTTATTCTTGAATCCCAAATGCATAACCTTACATTTATCTGTATTAAACCTCATTTGCCATTTACCTGCCCACGTTTCCAGTCTCTCCAAGTCCTTCTGAAGAGAAATTACATCCTGCTCTGATTCTATTACCTTACACAATTTAGTATCATCAGCAAAGATGGGACTTTGCTCTCGATCCCAACCTCAAGGTCATTAATAAACAAGTTAAAAAGCAGGGGTCCCAGTACCGATCCCTGAGGTACTCCACTCACGACTTTAGCCCAACCTGAAAAAGTTCCATTTATGACAACCCTCTGTTGTCTGTCCTTTAACCAGTTTTCAATCCAGGTGCATATATTATTACTGAGTCCCATTTTCTTTATTTTGTACACCAACTCTTGTGTGAAACCGTATCAAAAGCCTTTGCAAAATCTAAGTAGACCATATCAACTGCATTACCCTGGTCTAAATTCCCACTTACCTCCTCAAAGAAAAAAATAAGGTTAGTTTGGCAAGATCTATCCTTCATAAATCCATGCTGACTATTACTAATAATTTTGTTTTCCATTAGGTATTCCTGAATATTATCCCGTATTAAACCTTCAAGTAGTTTCCCTACTATTGAAGTCAGTCTTACAGGTCTGTAATTCCCCGGGTGTGATCTAGCTCCCTTTTTAAATATAGGCACCACATCTGCTTTACGCCAATCTTGTGGTACTGAGCCTGTGGAAATGGAGTCCTTGAATATTAAATATAATGGTTTTGCCATTACTGAACTTAACTCCTTGAGAACTCTTGGATGTATGCCATCGGGGCCAGGTATTTACTTTAATTTTTTCAAGTCGCTTATGAACTTCTTCCTCAGTTAACCAATTGTTCATTAATATGGAGGTTGTGGCTTCCTCCTGCGGCACTACTATTGAACTTGATTCTTCCCTGGTAAACACAGAGGCAAAGAATGTGTTTAATACCTCAGCTTTTTCCTTATCTCCAATAATCTGCCTCATTTTTTTGTTATTAAGGTACTTAAAGAACTTTTTAGGGTTGACCTTACTTTCTATTGCAATCCTTTTTTCATTATCCATTTTTGCTAATTTTATTGCCCTTTTGCAATTTTTGTTACATTCCTTATAATTCTGATACGATGTCTCTGTCCCTTCTGACTTAAAGAATCTAAACGCCTTCCTCTTCAGTCTGACTTTTTCAGACTCGAAAACTGGATTTCACAAAACAAACTGTTTTTAAACACTGACAAGACTGAAACAATGGTATTTGGGACCAAGACTAAATTTGTAAAGCTTTCAGTGACTGAGCTCCAGATCAGAACCAACGCTAACACCTGTCACTAGTTTTAAATACCTGGGCTTATGGTTTGACTCCCACTTAACATTCGGATTGCACATTGATACCCTGACATCCAAGACCTATGCCAAACTAGGTGTACTTTACAGGAACAAATCCTCCCTAAGTCTCCTGGTCAGAAAGCGTATCGCACAGCAGATGCTAATGCCAATTATCGACCATGGAGACATATTATATGGCTCGGCACCCCAAACCCACCTTGGCAAACTTGACACCCTCTACAATTCAATTTGTCTTTTCGTTCTCCAATGCAACTACATCACTAGAGTCTAGGCGCAAAGTTCACCTTTCCTGTCTTGCCTTCAAATACTTTCTGGGCAAGCTACCCACCTATCTGAACAAGCTCCTCACCCCTACCACATGCAGCACTTATCATCTGAGATCTGACACCAAAAGACTGTTCATGGCTCAACAAAGTATCTGGCCGCTCCTCCTTCTCTTACCGTGCACCCCAAAACTGGAACAACCTACCAGAGACTCTCACATCCACCACCAGTTTAAGTTCTTTCAAATCTAAGGCTGTCTCACATTTTAATCTGGTCTGTAACTGTTAAATAAGCCTATAATATACATCATCTCTAACTGTGCATGCAATGTCTTGTATATAATGTATACCCTCTTCATTTATGTAACTGTATTCGTAACCATGTATTATTTGTCTTAACTCTGTGCCCAGGACATACAGCAGGGCCCCGGGTATACGGCGGGTTCCGTTCCAGGGCCCTGCCGTATAGTGAAAATCGCCAGAAAGTGGATCCGGTGATTTTCAGTTCTCTGCATGCACAGAACGGCGTTTTTCGCCGTTCTGCGCATGCGCGGCCTATGGTCCGCGCGCAAACTACAGTATGCACGCGCAGACAGCGGTCTGCGTATGCGCACCGGGCGCACCCGCCCGTTCTGCGCATGCGCGACTGCGGTTTAAAGATGGCGGCCCCCTTCTCGGCGCCACCGGATAAGCGGAACGCCGGATAACGAAGCGCCGAGAAGCGGGGCCTTCCTGTACTTGAAAACGAGAGGTAACTCTCAATGTATTACTTCCTGGTAAAACATTTTATAAATAAATAAATAAATAAAATCAGTATGCGCAGGGCCCAACAAAATTACTTTGTGTAAAGCAGCTTTTCACTTGACTTTTTTTCTGAGCTGTTAGAGTAGGGAATTGGTAGCAGGGAACTGGAGGCGGGCCTCTGTGACGTCAGCATGAGACAGATCCGGCATGGGACAGTACAGGAGAGGTGCCCACAGCTGGAGAGTGGTGACACAGGACAGTGCAGGAGATCCGCCAGTAGGTATGGAAAGTGTCGCATGTGGCTTGGGAGACGCAGATTGCCAACCCCTGTCTTAGTGCATAGTGATCAAACCTCTTTAACAACATTTCAGTTTAACAGCACCTGTAAGCACTGCTTTAAAGCAGGGGGCATACATTTCCTCAAATTTGGGACACACCCCTTTAGGATCGGGGCGGCAACACCAGCCACAGAGCAGGGTCTTCCTGTTGAGCAGATAAAAAAACTTGGGAGGTGGAAATTGAACGCATACAGGGTGTACATTAGGTCCAGGAAGGGTAATAATTGAATATTGTGCAGTTCTAACATATTTCTGTCCCCATAGTGGGAAAACCAAGCACGGCTCACGAAGTTTGGCTGATAGGCCACTCTTTCATTCACTGGGCCCCGGGGCCATGAACAGGCTCGGTAGTCTGCAGCTGGGAATACCACAGGAGAGTATGAACATACAATAGCTGGGGAAGAGAAGGATGTGCTGGGGAGATTTGGTACTAACCACGAGAGCGCTGGCAGACTATAAACGTAAGCCCTGGGCGGGAACGCTCGTGGCAACCAAATCACTAGATCTAATCCTCCAGATACAGGCAGATTGCACCAAACTTGAAGCCTTATGGAACGACGCAGTCATTATTTGGTCTGAAATCATCCCAAGATGATGATGGAGGGGGCACCCAGCTGGGTGAGAACTGAGAAAACCAGGAACAAAGTAAACAAAGCTGTCAGTAAGTTAATCCCCTCTTGGAAAGGACAGGTAGTGAAACACAGAGTTTAATGACAGTGGACATAGTTGGTACAGAAGGGACAGGGTGCACCTTACAGACGAGGGCATAGATATTTTTTATCAGAAACCTCAGTGTGACAGTGAGGGGGTACCCAGGCCAATAATAAAGGTGTTATTCCCGGTTGGGCGCCTCTGAGTCATATTGGGGAATTGTGAAGTGCCAGCTCTGCAACCCAATGATGGGAGAAACACTGGAATTGTAATAAAAATATGTGTGTGTCTTACTATTCCAGGAGTGTCAAGCAGCGGAGATTTCCCTTCTTCAGCACAGGCCAGAATACAGGCATACCCCGCTTTAAGGACACTCACTTTAAGTACACTCGCGAGTAAGTACATGTCACCCAATAGGCAAACGGCAGTTCACGCATGCGCCTGTCAGCACGTCCTGAACAGCAATACCGGCTCCCTACCTGTACCGAAGCTGTGCGCAAGCGGGGAGACTATAGAGCCTGTTACACATGTGTTATTTACATCAGTTATGCACGTATATAACGATTGCAGTACAGTACATGCATCAATAAGTGGAAAAAAGGTAGTGCTTCAGTTTAAGTACATTTTCGCTTTACATACATGCTCCGGTCCCATTGCGTACGTTAATGTGGGGTATGCTTGTAGTAAGACCGGGCAGGGGGATGAATTACATTAAAAGGTCCCCCGGTATATGCCCGAAATCCCCAGAACCCAGATTGGGGTTCAGAACATCTCCCACCAGGTATAAGGTGGCGAGAGTAATATCATTTCGAAGTTAAAGTGTATAAGGTAGCAGTGTTTTGCCTGTAAAAGTGAAAAGAGAAAATGTTTTTGAAGTCCAGCGCTTGGCAGCATAGCAAGCGGCTTTTAGGGGTATAGGGTGGAATGGGTGCTCCAAAGTCAGTGGAAATTCCAAAATGTCTATCTTTAGTAATAAACAGGACTGGTGGACGGACTCAAAAGCGGAGTGGGTTAACTAAGAGATGTGATATGTGAGTCACCTATTAGACACAAGTCTCCTGAAGGGGACCAACTATTGTACCCTAAGGCACTCTAGTGACCCCCTCATTGGAGACAAGACAGTGCTATAACTGGTACTCATCTATAATAATCACACATAATATATATTAAACTCTTACCCACTCCTTAGTAAGATTCTGACATACTCCTTGATAAAGGACCCCCATGGTGCGAAACGCGTAAGAGGTAATGTCTCACCCCCTGGGGGGTGTGTCTTTGTGAAGTGTTGCTGAATAAATAGATTTTTTATATTTACACCACCTGGCTCCCTGGCAGTGCACTGTTTTGCTCTTCTTCTTCTAGCAAGCGGCTTTTAGCTAACGTTTGCTAGGAAGCTCCTAGAGTGCTGAGATTTGATGAACATTGTTCAGGTAAAAACATGGAAAAATCACATAGCGCAAATTTTAGAAGTTTATCTAAAAATTGATGAATGAAAGTCCCCCTATTTTAGTTGTTCCAACATGTTAGGCACATTGGGACTTTTCATTCAAAACACCAAAGACAGGGAAAACACTATTTATGATCACTATTGTTTATAAATGCATGGCAGGAAATTCCTGCGACTGAACGGAGCATCTCCAGCCCCGGACTTCTAAGACATCCCACTGGCCTGCTGCCACGATGTCTGAAAAAGTCCAGAGTTGAAA